>NC_134474.1:29393122-29648122 GCF_964194025.1 Convolutriloba macropyga | reverse complement strand
TGTATTTGTGTTTGCAGGTATGAATGTATGTGTGTATGAATGTAGGTTTGTATTTATGCGAGTGTATTTCTGTAATTTTTTGTAAATTTTCTAAAACTCGTCGTCTCTTTCAAACGCAGCGCTCTTTTGTGCATTGAGAAGAAGCAATGAGAACCGAGGAAAAAAATGATCAAAAACTACAATTAATTTCGAAAAAAAATGACGTAAGAAGCAACAAAGATACGATCAAAAACACGACGATTTTCTTTCAAAAAACGACAAAGAAACGATCATTTCTTACAGGTAAAAAAACGACTTAAACGACGGAAACTAATGGAAACGAAGAAAACAGCAACAAAACGAAAAAAAACGACAATTTTTTTCAAAAAGAATGTCGTTTTTTGTCGTTGTCCTGCACACGGGTGGGATTGAGCAAAATTAAGATTACGCACTTACACGAAGAGAAAACACATGGAGTGCCATCTTTGAAATCGAAAAGCTCTCTCATAAAGCGGATGAAAATAAATAAATATTCGCGCCCAATATGTACTGATCAAAAGCAAACAGCTCAACAGCTTACAGCAAATTGTCTTTTTCAACCGTCCGAATAAGCACCAGAATATCAAGCATCAATTGCACAAACCCGAAATGGAAGAAAACAATGATCAGACTTCTTTGGCAAAAGCTGAAAATGTTTTATGAATGTGTTGAAAATGTAAGATCTGCGCTGAAAGGCGCCAATATGGTGTAAAGAATGTGTTAAACTAATGTAAAGCAATAGCTGAAATGAGCTTTGAACTTTTGAGGAAAAAACTGAAAATACTAAGGATAGATGTGCCCCAGATTTCCGTCCAACGTGACTTCAGCACTGAACAAATATTTTAATTCTGTCTTTTTTTAAAATGAAAGCTTCGCAGGTTGAGGTCCTAAGGTGCGCTCGAAGAGGTTATGATCAGACCCAATTGGGCTCGAATTCGCCTCTGATCAGACCCAAGTGCGCTCGAATCGGCCTATGATCAGACTTTTCAGACCAAATCGACCTCTGATCAGACCATCTCCAGACCATCGTCCAGACTGTAGTTCGCTCGAACTTCCTTCCAGACCCTATAATTTCGGTCTGGGAACACGGGTATGCGCTCGGCTGGGTCTGATCATAAACCAATTTAGGTCTGCTGCCATAACGTATTTTTTTGATACATTGAGATCGGTTGCGGAAATAAACCCTCACGGAAAAAACGCCCACTTCATTTTAGATAAGAAAAAACCCCCCACGGAATTAAACCCCCACGGAAATAAACTCATGGGGGGTTTATTTCCTATCTAAAGTTAAGTGGGTTTTTTTTCCGTTGGGGTTTATTTCCTAGACCCCCATTGAGATATTATTTTGCTAACAAAGAATAGTCGGCTAATGGTAATTTGGGCGGATTTTGCTGTCGATTGTCAAAAACATTAGGATGATACAAACAATCGTCTTTAACATAAGGGCAACGTATTGAAACCGAAATTTATCATTTTTGTGCTTTCATAATGTGCCAAAAGTAATGCCGCAGATGCAATAATTTCGCTACAACAACATAGTGCAGAAGGAGTTTGTGCCTTAGTTGTCTATGCGAGTGACTGAAAAGCAAACAATACACTGGGTGTTATAACAGATAACAGCCTCGATCTTTTTTCTGACAGGGAGCTAAAAAAAGCCGAAAAAAGGATCATAAGACATTGATGAAGATTTTCGTGCTATATCAAAAATCTTCTCTCAAAAGAAGGTTTTAATTTTCGGAAAACAAATCTTTCTGAACGGATAAGTCCATAATTGGCGGCGTAATCCATATTGCGAGTCAAACATCCGAACCTCGCTGAGACCAAAATCTTGTCTTTATTAAATCTTGTTGGGTTATGGACTTTCGCAAGCGGAATAAAAAGCGTTTTTAACTAAGTAAAAGAATTAATTTCTCAAAAAATGAGAGAATAAAAAAATGATATTTTAAAGAAGAATTTAGAGATTTACAGGAGAGATCTGATTATTAGATCAAGATTGTGATTTGAATTTGGGGATGAAAAATGACTCAAAAATCAGCTGTATATATACCCATTATCAGTGTGAAAAAGTCAAGATCCAAAACTAATCTTAGCACCGTGATTTATAGTGGGGGTCGCAAGGGTTACCCAATATGGTTTGCTTCTGCAAATCAGTCGCAAGGGAACCATAAATGGAATGCATTTGCACTTTTCTAAGAATTCATTCACACTTCCGGAGATATCATCATCATTTAATACATGCTGGGAAGATTTTACATCACTTAATCTAACTCTAATAAGAGTTATCTAGATTCACCAGTTTGAACCGAATATTGATTCTCAGCACCATTTCTTGACGATTCATTTATATAATATCTTTGATCGAAGTCATATTGCTTGTCTTTCTAATCTGGTAAGTCAAACTTTCTTTCTAATTCTCACTAAGTTTAAGACTATAGTTTGATCGATATTCTAACACCCCCACTCAGTTTTAAGCTGATTGCGTAGAGTCTGCTCCCATTAAAACTGCTCTGAATGTTTCCACTTTCGAAACGGGTAGGGACTTTGTGAAGATGTCCGCTGCCATTTTGTCTGTAGGGACGTAATGAATTGATTTAGTCCCATCCTCCGTCTTGTCCCGGATGAAGTGGAACTTTGTCTCGATGTGCTTGCTCCTCTTGTGCATGACTGGGTTTTGGAAAAGTCTGATACAACTTTGGTTGTCCTCTCCAATTGCTATTGGACGTTTCTGTTGGATGCCGAAATCCTCTAGAAGTTGTTTCAGGTAGAGTGCTTCCTGAACTGCTGATGCCATGCCCTGATATTCTGCTTCTGATGAAGAAAGAGCAACTGTGGCCTGGTTCTTGACACCCCAGCTGAGTGCTGCGCCACGTCCGTTGAGCTTGAAGTAATAGCCCGTTGTTGATTTTCTGTCGTTCACGTCTCCAGACCAGTCTGCATCACTTTCCCCCACTAAATCATAACTAGCCTCTTTTGTGTAAGTAAGCTTTAAACCTTTTGAACCTTGAAGATATCGCAGAAGTCGTTTTCCGCAAATCCAGTGTTGATTGGTAGGTGCATTCATGTGTCTGGACAAAATGTTGACTGTGAACATGATTTCTGGCCTCGTCTGTTTGGCCAGATACAGAAGTGATCCAAACAAGCTTCTGTAGATCCTCTGGTCCACTTCTTCGTCTCCGTTCTGTGCTGTCTGAAGTTTCAAATTCAAATCAGCTGGAGTTCTTGAGGGTTTGCATTGATCCATTTGGAACCGCTCAAGCATTGTTTCTATGTAGCGTTCTTGATCGACTGTGACTTTGCCCTCTTCTCGTCTGATTCTTAGACCCAGAAACCAGTGTAGTCTCCCTCTGTCTTCCATGTGAAAGGTTGCTTCTAGTGCCTTCTTGACATCAGAGACCACTGTCATACTTCTTGATGCTACTATGATATCGTCAACCCAGACCAAGATGAAGGTGTGATCCTCTGCCTCTGATCTTGCAAACAAGCAGTGATCGTTCCTGCTTCTGGTGAACCCCTGTCTCAGTAGGAAGTTTGCCAGCTCTTTGTACCAGTTGTTAGCAACCTGTTTCAAACCATAAATTGATTTATTTAGTCGACAGACTAACTTCTCCCCATCTGATCCGCGTTTTACAAACTCCTGTGGCTGTTCCAGATACACTTCTTCCTCGATTGGTGAGTGCAGGAAAGCAGTCTTGACATCAAATTGGTGCATCACATGGCCCTGCTTCGCTGATAGCTGAAGTAGAATCCTGAATGTCTCTGGCTTACAGGTAGGCGCAAGAGTCTCAAAGTAGTCCAGTCCTTCCACTTGTTTGAAGCCTTTCGCCACATAGCGCGCTTTGTATTTGTCCACTTGACCATTGGGTCCCAATTTCACTTTGTAGACCCATTTGCCCGGTATGACGTCCCTGTTTGTGGGTGGTCTCACTAGGCTCCAAGTCTCGTTGTCTTTGAGTGCCTTGACCTCGTCCTTCATTGCCCGGTGCCACTGGTCCCAATCGTCACCTTGCTTGGCTTCGTAGACTGTTTTGGGTTCCACATAGTCGCCCTCAGTCACAGCAAGATGGGTCCTGACTTCTCCAAAAAAATTGCGGAAATTTCCTTGCTCGTGTCCCTCGTTTGGGCTCTGCTCTGTCCGCGTGTTCCAGTGCATCTTCATTGAAGCCAACTGTCTCTAACTGTAAGAAGTCTTCTGTGTCACTGTCTTCCAGTGACTCTGAGTCTCTGTAACTCCCTCTTGTTGCAGTAGATCCTTCATCTAGTGCTGTTGCTCTAACATCTGAGGCCTCTGGTCTCAGTGTTGTTTCTTGAATATTCACGCTCCCTGCGTCATGCCACTCCTCCTTTATTGCAGTAGATGTGTCCTTTCGTTCTCTGTTGTCATCATCTTGATGACCATCATCTGGGTGCCAGATTCCCAGTTCCGATCCATCATCTAGTAGGTCAGCCGTTTCTTTGTTGTCAGGGATTGAGCCCACTTCAGACTCCTTGATGACCACATCTCGAACTGCCATCACCTTGCGTGTGTTGGGTATGTACACCAGGTATCCGTTTTCTCCTTCAGTGTAACCCGCAAACTTTCCTTCCAGTGCCTTGGGTTCAAGTTTGCTGACTTCTCTGTCCCTATTCCTCATGAAGACTGTGCAACCAAAAATAAATAATTTACTAATTGAAAGCTTAGGTTTTATACCTCTCATCAGCTCTGCTGGGCATTTTTCTTCTCCTCGTCTCACAACCAAGTTTCTGATCCTTGCTGCGTGAAGAATTGCTGCTACCCACATCATCTTGGGAAGTCCTGAGTCAATGAGCGAACATCTTGCCATCTCCAGCAGTGTCCTGTTGCACCTCTCAGCTAACCCATTCTGTTGTGGCGTCTCTGGTATGGTACGTCTTGAACTGCTCTGAGAGAAACTCCTTCGCATTGTCTTGCCTCAGCTTCTTGGGCGTCCCCACACTGAGAACAAATTTCTTCAGGCTGGCCAGTGCTTCACTCTTTGCCTTAAGCAAGTCCACAAACACAAACTTCGTGTACTGGTCTGCAAACACTATGCAGAACCGGAACCCTGACAGTGACTCTACTCTGAGAGGTCCCATCACGTCTGTGAACACCCTCTCCAGCTTCTCTTCTGCTTGGGTCTCTGCCACTCTTGGTACTGGAGTCTTTGTGATCTTGGCCAATGCACACACATTGCATACATCATCGAGTTCCCCCACTGTCTCTGGTGCATTCCTGACCACATCCGCTTGATTCAAATGACCCAATCGTCTGTGCCACTTCCTTGCACTGTCAAGTTTCACGCTGTTGGAACTCATCTTGAATTCTAGAACGCTGCAGGGTAAGTAAAACAAATTATTTTCTTGTGTTAGTTTTACCCGAGTTCCCTTCTGGAGTTTCATGCAGCTGTTTCCTCTCTCGAAAGTGAAGCTATGTCCCCACTCCGTGCATCTTGAGACTGATAGGAGGTTTGAAGAATAGTCTGGCACACAGAGAACATTTTTGAGTTCGCATTGGAATTCCCCTTTGTTTGAGGGTATGCTGATCCTCACACAGCCTCTGCCCACCACTCTGGAAGCCTCTCCAATGGGATTTCTGTCCACTGATTGAATGGGCACAAAGTCCAGGAACGCATCGATGTTCGTCACTATGTGATCTGTACAACCACTGTCCACTAGCATGCCTGCTGTCTTCCACTGGGCAAGAGCTGCCCAGCATTCCTCGTCTGGTGTAGCCAATGTTGGACCCATTGCCACTGACTCATGTTTGCCTCCATCTCTTTGTCTCTTGCATGCCCTGTCTAGGTGACCCTTCTCACCACACTTGCTGCATTGTGCTGTCTCCTTCTTCCTGCAGTCCTTGGCAAAGTGTCCAGGGATCTCACACACAAAGCAGTTTCCTTTCTTGGGTCCCTTCTTGAAGTCACGCTTCACTGCCAGTGCCACTGAACCACTTTGTCCCTTGTGTCTCTGCACCGTGCTCTCATGAAAGTTCTGCAGCCTTTTCCTCAACTCTGTGAAGTTCGTTGCCGGGTTGAAGCTTTCCTGTATAACAAAACTTTCATACCTCATTGGCAGACCACTGAGGACCAAGGCTTTGAAAAGGGTCTCTGAGACTGCTTCCCCTGCTTCTTGTAGCCTTGTGAGCAACTCCTGTCCTCTGATGAAGAAGCTGTCCAAATCCTCAGAATCCTCGAGCTGCAGTCGAGCAAGCTGTGCCACTAAAGTCACCACTGTCGGTGTCTCCACACTCTGAAATCTCTCTTGCAAAAGCTTCCAAGCCTTTGCTCCATCTCCAATGCCATCATCTCCCACACAGTCATGTCTCATCAGCATGAGGGTTGTTGCATCTAGAGTCAGTGCCAGATGGCACCACACATTGTTTCGCTTCTCCTTGATGTCTGCAACTTCCTTCTCATATGCATCCTTCAACACCTTGTGGTTCTTCTTCTCATCATTGGTTGCCCCATTGGCCTGTGGCGCAGGCTCATTGGGTTGCTCCTCTGTCCACAGTAGTGATTTGTAGAGTCCCTTCGTCTGCATCATCGCCACAAATCTTGTGCTCCAGATTGGAAAGTCCTGTGCCTTTCCTGTGTAGGTCAGCAGCTTCACTGTCTGTTGATCCATTGAAGTTTGAGCAGGCAAAAACAGTTGTGAAAAGAAAAGGTACTAAGCAGAAAAGGATTATGACTGTCAACAACAAATTAGTTTTGTTTTGGAAATTAATTTATGACTTAGAAAATTGCTGGGCCCATAACCTGTTGGGTTATGGACTTTCGCAAGCGGAATAAAAAGCGTTTTTAACTAAGTAAAAGAATTAATTTCTCAAAAAATGAGAGAATAACAAAATGATATTTTACAGAAGAATTTAGAGATTTACAGCAGAGATCTGATTATTAGATCAAGATGGTGATTTGAATTTGGGGATGAAAAATGACTCAAAAATCAGCTGTATATATACCCATTATCAGTGTGAAAAAGTCAAGATACAAAACTAATCTTAGCACCGTGATTTATAGTGGGGGTCGCAAGGGTTACCCAATATGGTTGGCTTCTGCAAATCAGTCGCAAAGGGAACCATAAATGGAATGCATTTGCACTTTTCTAAGAATTCATTCACACTTCCGGAGATATCATCATCATTTAATACATGCTGGGAAGATTTTACATCACTTAATCTAACTCTAATAATAGTTATCTAGATTCACCAATTTGAACCGAATGTTGATTCTCAGCCCCATTTGTTGACGATTCATTTATACAATTTCTTTGATCGAAGTCATATTGCTTGTCTTTCTAATCTGGTAAGTCAAACTTTCTTTCTATTTCTCACTAAGTTTAAGACTATAGTTTGATCGATATTCTAACAAATCTGCTCCGTTAAGTTGCCATTTTGTTTAATGGGACAGTACCTGTTTGTTTTAGTCCAATTCCACGAACTTTGTGAATTTGCAAAGGTTTGTTTTGAAAAATCGTGCAGGGAGAGGTTAATTCCCTTGCGTTAACTTTAGCTGGATTCGAAAGATCTTCCCTTCAATTTTTAAGTCTCTTAATGGTGTCTAGATCTATTATACTATAGGGGAAATTAATCTCATTGTTATAAAACCACCGTTTTTGCTTATTTTATTGATTATTTATTATGCATATATCATAATCTATGTTTGTTCTGTTGCCAATTCAATAAAACTCTTCGATTTACTAATTCCACTTAGGCCTCTCGGTTCGCCAAATCGTCAATGAAACAGACCGAGTATGAGTTAACGACCAAAAAGTATATAAGTCCAATAATCCAGTCTGCGGTCGTGATGGGCGAATGGGTTCCATTTTGTTGGAAAACAGCCAGCCAGCGCCTCCTGTAGAGAAAAGGAATCCTAACTGATTGCTCACGCTGCTCGTTCCAGCTTGGCGAGGAGTCCCCCGATTCCACTTGCCTCGCAAAATTCTTCAAAACGTAAATATTAGACTTCGTTTTATCTGCCGGCTTCTTCTGTCGCATTTGCCGTTTCTCGTACCACACATGCACGTTAATTGAGAGAGCTGCTAGAATGATGGCAATTCCTGATAGTATGATGGAGTTGAGGAAGTAGTTTCCGACGTCTGGGAAGGTGCGGGATGTCTCGGGTATGTACTCGGTGACTATCATGAGGTTGACACAGAGGGCGAGGGTGAGGGTGACCCCGTACCCAATCCTCTCCCCACAGTCCACCGGCAGGAAGAACACCAGAGCAGTCACTCCCAACAACAGTGCATTCGGCAACAACAGGTTCTTTGTGTAGAATGTGTTCAGTCGCTTGTACACGAGCAAATAATGAATCTCGCTAAAAGTACCGTACGGAAATGTTTCTACGTGTTGCGTGCATGTCGTCTCTAAAACAGATCACGCATTTCTAAGAGTGTAAAGAGCACTAAGATCCGATTTTTGAAACTAATTGTATATAACAAGAAAGAGGTCCGTTATTTTTGCGGTTTGTTCAGTCTGACACATGCCTACATTTCAGTCTGGCGGAGAATAAAACATTTGAGTAAGTTTTGTGGTGGGTTAATATCAAGACAGGCGGCGGCTTGTTATAAAAAAGCCTATATGTGTTAAAAGAAAATATTTGGACAGATGAATGGCCAGAGTTCTACCCAGGATGAGGTGAGCGAACCGAACCAGCTCTGATAAGACCAGCTAGGGTAAACCGCAACCCTTCCACATATTCTGGCAAGACTACCTACAGTCTGGAAAAGCCTGCAGGGCCATCCAGAGTCTGCACGGTCTGATCAGCGCACTACCTAACGTATCAAAAGTCTGATCAGAGACCAATTCAGAGTTTGCATTGTCTGATCATAGCGTGGTATAGAGCCTGTGTAGTTTTGTTGTATGACCTGTATAGTCTGAACAGAGCTGTGTCCAGTGCCTGCACAGTCTAGTGATCAGAAACTGTCTATTTCTTTGGAAAAAATCTTCTACACCAAAAATTACTGCTACTTTTTCTAGACCTCTTTCTTATGAAAATTCAAATTTAAATGAGCAGTGAAAACAAAAATATACTAACAACACAATTTTGTTTGTCGATTGACAAAAGCTGCAGTTATGAATGCAAGAAAACGAATATCAATGGTTGATATCAGAGCAAAAACAAATTGTTTGTAAAATCTAATATTGTTCAGTATTTTTTGAATATGTAATTAACTGATCTAAGTTCTCTCCTAACTTTGAAAAAAAGTCATGTTCTTAAAAAAATACTTCAAGTCAGTGTGAAAATTGATGAGTTTTCCACCTTGTTCATCCACCTCTTTCGCAACACTGCTTAACAATGTCTGGAACCAATCTCCCCTTTCTAAGTAGAGCTTAAGGCAAGCAAACAAAGGAAAAAAAATAAAAACCAACGCAAATGGTCTGTCAGGGTTATTTTTCTTTTCTGAAATGCAATCTTGTGTCATTCTGGCCGAGTCTGATACAAGTGCGTCGATTTTTTAGTTTGCGTTCCAACAATTGCTACCTGATTACAAAATTTTTCACTCTAAATTTTAAAATCATTTCCTGCAAAGCGAAAATTAACAAAATTTTTGTTTTGATTTTTTTGAATTGGATCACGTGTTCCTTTTTTTCTAGAATCATTAAAGTTTGTTCGTTTGTTTCTTTATTTCAATGGGATATTTTTGATGATTCAGTTTGTTAAAGGAACTTAAAAAAAACTAAAATTGAGATTGGTTATGTTTGTTTATTTTCCGTGAGCTTTTCAAGTCTTTTAAATTGATGTGAGACTTTCAATAAAACATCCTCTTTAATTCAAATTCTGGTACCTAATTTTATTTTGTGCCTAAACAAAGTTTTAAAAGACACCTAACTAACACTACGATTTTTCTTTATTTTATAAGAAAAACAGTCATCATACTTTACCTGAAATGTTTCGCTGGAGATATTTTGGGAACTGCATTTTTCCAACTTGTCATATATTTCAACAATATTTCTCACTCTTTGGCCTTCTTATTTCAATTTCAGCCGACTTATTTAAGTAAATTGGAGTGAAGAGTCACGGAAACGATTGAGAGAGCCATCTTTGCCATAAACTTGCCTAAGACTTCACTAGCATTTCAGATTTTGTAGTTGCAGACAAATAAACAAAAAAAATTAAAAGTTGAAAATTTGCCTGAGTGACTTACATGCAACAGACAGACATTAATAAAATTTCTCATCCTCTTAAAAGTATTAACTTGACCTGAAAAATAGAGAAGCAGGCAATGCAAAAATTTCGCATTTTAAAGGAAATGAGAAATTCTAGAAAATTCAAAGAAGGTTATGGCGCTCACTTTTTTCACAAATTACTAAATTACTCAAACTGACGCAATTCATTCAGTTATCAAATGGTTTTTTTCCAAAACATTTTGGTATATAAAAATTCCCTCTGAAATGAGTTTCAGTTAATTTTTTAAAGAAAAAACACAAAATTAATCCTTAACCACCCGAATCGCCTGAAAATGAGCAAACTGTTTGAAATACCACCGAATAAGGGTTTGTTGATTATCAAAAAATCAGAACGCCTTCAAAAAAATATGATTTTCAGATATGAAAATAGTAAAATTTGTCTCTGCTCTTCAAAACTGAGCAGCAGTAATCTTTTTTGACGAATTTCTCGTCAGTAGAATTTTTAACGCCTTTTACTTCCTGTTTTTATTCCACTCAATGAGTACCTCCTCTCCTCACCACCGAGTCGCGCCATCATAAAAACTCTTTAAGTCTCAAGAAAACACAGAGCACCAGTGCAATCCAAATTTTTTGGGCTGTAAACACAATTTTTGTTTATCTATTAACAATTAGCATACACTTTTTTACCCAAAGGCTAGGCATTACACAATAATCCCCGTTTAATTTTGCTATGTAGAGGCGAATTAAGGGTGATGGGACTAACCAGTTAGTGCCCACTGCGTGTGGTTAGTGTAGGCGTCAATATCAATCTCATCGCGGGCACAGAAAAGGGATACTTCTTTACTATGGTATTGCCATGGGCCATAAGTGATCCTGCACTTCTGTGTGTCATACGGGAAGTCGGTCACATCCATCAGACAGGTAGAGGTCAACACCACCGGCTGAGCCCAGGCTGCAGATCCGTTATAGCTATGCAGATTTGCCTTGAATTACTAACTCAAGCAAAATTAACATAAATAGAAATTATTAGCAAAATATTGTATTATAAAAGATCTAAGATCTTAGGCGCAAGTCAGAAGTCCGGGGAAATGGCAACCCCAGTTGACCACACTCGGGACGAAGTGTCACCACCATTCAACGCAAAATTATTTAAGATAAGCGACGAATGCGAAAAATTTTGTAAGATAAGCGGTGAATGCGGTGAAAATACAAAAATCAGGCGGTGACTGAGGTGAAAAAAAAACTTTATCGCCTGGTAGTGGTGAAATTACATAAATTCACCGCTTTGAAAAAAGTGTCCAAATTACGTAAGATAAGCGGCGATTGCGATGAAATTGCATAAATTCACGTCCATTGTTCAACGAAGTTAATATACATTTATTACAAGACGCACGGAAAATTTACCCACGAATAATCATACATTTTTTGAAACATTTTTAAGCGGTGAATTTATGTAATTTCGCCACTAGAGTAAGCGGTGAACTTAAAAAAATTACAACATTTCACCGCTAAAATTTGTAATTTCACCGCTAATCTTATAAAAGTTCAACGCGTATGTTTTACAAAAAGTAGAGTGAATTTGATTTAAATTCCAAACAAATATGCAAGATTTTAGTGAGAATTTGCGCAGTGGAAGAAGAAGTTGCTGGCATGCAGGAGGTGAGAAGTTCGAATCGCAAAAAAATGTACAAAGTTTGTTGTACAAAAAACCCAACTTTTCACCGCTTATGCTACATATTTTTCCGTAATTTTAGGAAATAATCGTATTTAATCGTTTTCGATAGGTATATTTAGGAAATGATCGTTTTTGATCGCTCTTTTATAGGAAACTGCTGTTTTGATTATTCCGTTTTGATTTTTGACTTGAGAAAAAGTGATAAACATGATGAATATTTGGATAACATACATTACAAGTAATGTGCGTACGCACATAATGTTCCGACCCCGCTCATCCACATTCTTGACTGAATTGGCTACCAAATGAGGAAGAGATAAGAAACGTAGAAAAACATACATATCTGCAATTCATTGAACCAATCAATAATAGAATAAAATAACGCCACTTTAGAGGGCACATGAAACTTGTTGTTAATAAGACTACTAGAAAGACAATAATGAAAATCGAATAACAGACATTAATTACGACCAAAAACGATGTCAATTAAAAAAAATTGAAAACAAAAATCGCATCAGCTAAAACCTCAACCCTCCAAATTGACCCATACTTCATTAGAATAAACACGGGACCTGCCTTCATTGGATTGTGTAACAGGTCGACAAAAAAGGCTCGTAGTTCAAAATGTATTTCCGTTTTTGATATGAATGAGATTCAAGTCTTTAAAACCCTAAGATTTTAATTAAAATCAAAATAAAATTCATCTATAGCTCCACAGGAAGCAATTGGGATCTGTAATTGTTCAGTTTCCGTCATACGACTACAAAAAGAAGGACAAATACCGGCAAAATTAAAAAAACTCAATTCAACTTTGCGCAATGAAACCGTTAAAACCGTAAACTTCTCAATAAGAGAGTTCAAAAATGTTGAATTGCGCATTATTTCAAAGCCAATGGACTTTTCTTTGAAGTCATAGTTTGAAAAGAAAACAAAAATTCTTTGAAGTGCACAAATTTTTAAAAAAAAACCTCGAACATTTTATGAAATCTCGTATTGTCAGTAGGAACAAAGCCGAGAAACAAATGGTTGAATTTAAAACTGATATAACGATAGAATTATAGCGCCCTGGAGTTGGTTTGTGACCTGTATTTATGAAGACTATGCTACAAAACGACTGAAAAAGAATTTTATAAATGGCAAAGCTTAAAAATCCACTTATGTGTTTTGAAAACAAATGGTTTTTAAAGCAAAAGTCATAACAGACAATCAGTTTCAACAAAAAGCGATAATATTCATTAGCGAAAAAAAGCGTTACAGTACCTCAGGAAGCCAATTAGCGAAAGGTATTAATGAGACTAAGTCACGGGACAACAAAATAGCAACAAAAACAGGCAGAAGCCAAAATTTCATAAACAATTTTCAGACACCACAATCTTCACTGCACCTTAGTTATAAAATGTTATCTGCAAGAACTTTGAATCATCACTTGCTTCTCATCTGAACATCAACGGGTCTTCCTTAAAAGGACTACGGAGAATTGACAAGAATAAGGAAACCATGAATTGAACCGCCTAGAAATCTTGAAATGTTTTTAATGAAATTAAACTGTCACAGCCATGAGTCAGAATATATGAAATGTGTAGAAAAAATGATTCAAACAACAAAAGTGTTTGCAAATTTTTAAAAGGTACATTGAGTTACATGGTGACGAAAATAAAAGCAAAAAAGAAACAGTTGAGTGTTTTTTAAGTTAACTTGAATGCATTAAAACAAATAGCTATCAGCTGCATTCTTCAAAAAGATTCATTTTTAAGCCCTTTGGAAGCAATTGAGACATATCGTTATCCGGTATATGCCAGACAACAACAGAAAAGGACAAACATAGACAAAAATCGTTAAAAAGTCCACTAATTTTTCTAAATTTTGCTCGAGAAATGTGTCTCAGCCCAAAAGCATAAATTATTCAACAAAAACAGTTAACATATTTAGATACGCCGTTTTTCAGCGTTGCGTTTTTTTCCAAATACGCTTTTGTTCAAATGGACTTGCCAATAAGAGAATAATTCGTGAAGGAAACAAACTGGACCTATAAAATGTGCAATTATGCGCAAAAATGAAAATAAATTGAAATCTCGTAATACCAGATCCAAGAAACAACCAGTGGTTAATTTTCGAGCCGTTTTAGATAATGATTTATGGCTCATAGGAAATTGAATACTGTCTGTTTTTTCTGAGACTACGCTGGAACTTGAGAAAATTGAGACAAAATAGAGGCGAAGTTCAAAAATTCACCGACATTTTCTTAAAACCAATATTTTGAAGGTCAAAAGAGATATTAGATATAAATTGAAAGCATTGTCTAAAATCACTTACATATCTATAAAAGGCCAATTGGCCTTTTCATTCGGTAGACTAAGTCTTGGGAATACAAAAAAGACTACAAATGAAAGCAGAACATAAGAAGTCCGAAATTTTTACCAAAAACAGTTGATCAGAGGCATAAAAATCATAAACATAACTCCGAAACCGTCAAAAAAACTTTCCTGTACTCGATTTGTGTAATTGTATATGTCAATGATTTAGCCCTGATTTGATTTTCTTGTCAATAATATAAATAAAATGTTTAAATGCTGAAATATTTTAAAAAGTGCCCCATTAAAATCTATTTCTTTTAGCTTAAGGATCCATGGTGAGATCAAGATCATTGCTGGTATTGTTTAGATCTTTCCTGGTATAAAAGCACTCATCTGTTGAGAGGGTTGCGAAAAAAGATCAATTTTTAAACAGATGTTTTCAATACAGCAAAAGTAAAATTGATACTTTGTATACTTATCGAGTTTAATTCTGCAGAAAACGGGCACTTTTATATTTCCATAGGACTCCTAAAGCCAGTGGAAGTTAAACTAGCACTTTTTTGAGATTTTTGCGAAGAATAGGACTGCAGTTTTAAGGTGTCTACTTCCGGCAAGTTTTAAGCATGTAGGAATTTGTGTTAAAAACATATTTACTCCCATTTTTCATGAAAAAGTTCTGAAATTTGAGAACTTTAGCAGACATCCTGCCGCAGAACTCGGTTAGAACAATTCTGCAACCCTCCTCTACTCTAAAAAATCAATCCAATTTCCGTTATAAATTTTAACATGCTTCAGAGAAATTGTCAAAAATTTGGTCAAAAAACAGAAAATGTGAATAAAAAAACGGATTATCATCTCTCATTCACAAAATTTTGAAATCCGATGACTCCCTGTGAAAAGCGAAAATCAAAACATCTTTTTTTAATTCCATATTTTGCGCTGGAGGGGCTTTCTAATGATACCACTCACAGCTCTCTACGAAGATTTTATCGATCGGCCAAACTTGACCGAACAAAAAAATCCCGTTTCTGTTAAAGTACCACGGTTCACAAAAAGTTTTATTCATAGAATTCTCATTTTATGGAGCTTTTACTTCATACATTTATAAAATCATAACAATTAAAGATGATGTGACTACAACTTTGCTATAAATGAAAGTGCTATGAGCAATGAGCGTTCTATATTTACTATAAATGAAAGTACTATTTCAACAATGAGCGTTCTATATTTACCACTTTTCCATAAATGGAGTTCTAGTATTAGAGTTTTTTCATAAAAGGTAGTTCTACTAATCCTCCATGAGTAACAAACCGGGACATGTAACTGATCATGGTTTCTTGGTGAGCTGTATTGAGCTTATTAAACTACAAGAAACTGCGGCTAGTTTTTGAACAGCAGGCTACACATTACAACAAAACTTACTGTTAACAAGCATTTAACAGGTTTCTTACCTCATCAAATTTTAAGATAACAAATTTCCCATAGAATAATGCAAGCATTTGTCATCTGAGGCTCAGATCTCATTTGACTGCAGACTAAGAGAAATCTGAGTTACTTGGAAATTTTCGTTATCACTGAAAACTTTATAAGCAATTCTATGACTACATATTTTTCGATGAATACCGGATCACTATAAAGTAATATTTGCAATGTTTTCACCCTATTTTATGAAAGTTATATGATTGCAATTTTCGTAGACGCAATAATATGTAGTTGTAATCTTATATATTTTTCAATTACGAGGTCTAATACGAATAATGGAACATTATCTGTTGTTTGTTTCGCAATAAAACACAAAGCTCCCCCTTTAAACATGTCTTCATTGCATCAAAATATCAGAAAAGTAGACAAATTTGGCGTGGCCCTTACTGCTCGTGTTTTATAGCGCTTAAATCATTAATCAATAATTTTACTTAATTTTACTTAATCAATATTCACTTAATTTTAAATTATATTCTTGCTTCTTATTAAGCGAGCGAACTTTTATAATTAAAATTTTCAAATTGCATGCAGGTGATCTTTTCCGCTAGTGCCCCCAGTCCTATATAGCCGAACCAAATATTAATGTTTTGCTCCTTTCTGGAAAGGTTACTTATGATCATGATTACGTACCTAGTATAATACATCAACAGACTCATTTGCAATATTTTTCAGGAAAATCAGAGTAGTGGATCCATTTACAAATCACGTAATTCCAAAAAAAATAATAAGAACAAGTTTTTTGTGGATGTTTACATTATATTCAGTTCGTTACTATTATGCACGTATTAATTTCGAATCACCGCTCTGTTAATATTTTCCAAATCCCCATTCACGTGTATTCGCATGTAAAAACTCAAATGCATACATAATGTTGAAACATATACAAAGGGGTGTGCCTAATTTACTGGGGGGCCCTGTCGGAAAAGATCCCATGCAGCTGGATTATAACATTGTGTATGTGTGTGTGTTTGTGTGTGTGTGTATGTGTGTGTGGGCGCACGTATTTGTGTGAGTGTGTGTTTGTGTGTGAGTTTTGTGTGTGTGTGTGTTTGTGTCTGTGTGTTTGTTTGTTTGTTTGTGTGTGTGTTTGTGTGTGTCTGTGTGTGTTTTGTGTTTATGTGTGTGTGTGTGTTTGTTTGTGTGTATGTGTTTGTGTGTGTCTGGGTGTGTTTTGTGTTTATGTGTGTGTGTGTGTGTGTTTGTGTGTGTCTGTGTGTGTGTGTTTGTGTGTGTGTCTTGGTGTGTGTGCGTGTGTTCGTGTGTGTGTGTGTGTGGGATTGATTAAGTGTATATGCACTCAGCCATTTTCCGTCGCCTGGTCAAAAATCTAGTAAGTAGGATAGTCAAAAGAGCAATCGATGCGGTTCGATGCAAATAAATTTACATGAACCTTGACTGATACGACCCCGTGATTAAAGTAGTTCACAATGTCAAGTAAAAAACATGTGGTCGTGTCAAGTCTGATCTTATGAACAAACAAATGAGTAGGAGTGTACAATTTACTGAGCAAACAATGACACGAAAGAACTTAAGAATCAAATGAGAATTATTCTTGCATTTTCAACAGTACAGTAGATGGTTATCTTTGAGATGGTTATACAGATACAATAAATTACAAGTATCTATCTAATAGAGTAGCAGACAGTAACCAGGTGCTGTTCCTAGATAATCAGTAAGAACAGTTAGGTTCTTTTGACCTGATGTTACTTTGAATCCCAAACCTTATTGGCTCAATCAACGAATTCAAGATATTTCAGCTCTGTTTAAAATTTTGAACCTGTGGATTGATTTCAACGGATGCTTGTAAAGCCGTGAAGTGATATCACAGGGTCCTTGTTCTGCTGAGTTTTCGAGATCTATATTATGAAACATATAAAACGATATAATTTTCAAGAGCAGTTCAAGAGATGTGACCATTCAACAAAAACTGTGATCTTTAAAATCACTGTTTTGAAAACACACTTTAAAATAATATGATATGAAACGCGATCTGTATCTATAGATTTTAGAAACTTACAGAACCTAAATTTTGAAAGGTTTTATGCAAAACTAGACTATCAGAGTTAACAAAGTTTCTTCGAAGATTATTTAACTTATATGCAATCAAGACAATTCTTGATTAACATACGGGTCTTTGTTTTCATTTTTTTTTTAAAATTTCATTCGTCTGTGTTCGATTAGTTAGGAGCAATTCTTTGAATTTTAGAAGTAAACCATAATTTTTCACTGATTTTGGCAAAAATACAGCACTGACTTTCAAGCAAACACAATACTCATTTTTTCAACGAGAAAATTGACTGAAACTAATTTTAAGGCTGGTTCCAAATTTATACTACGATAGTTAGGTGATCGAAGATTTAGATGCCAATGATTGAACTAAATGAAGCCGGTTTAACAATTCGAATGATGCACAAAAATTTCAGAGCAAATTTTGTTATTGATAAAATTTATCTCTGTATCGCAACATAAAATTTTTTGGCTGACACGCGTTTGCTGACATTTTAAAAACCATTTTGAGAGCTGCCATGATAGGGCTTAGGAAATAGAACATCACCAGAGAGCTTTTTTGTCATAGAAAACTTTAGTAGTAGATAAAACAAGGGAATCAACCACCAGTAAAATTTGTCCCTTTCTCTAACGCTAATCGCGCATGTCGAATCGGGCCAAATTTTACTGTCTGTTGATTCCCTTGTTTTATCTACTACTATATATTAGCTCTAAATTCAATAAAAAAAATCAATTAAATTCAAAAATAAAACAAAAAAAAAACAAAAAATCAAAGCAAAATTTACAATTCACTCTTTAAGAGCGATTCACTCTTATTCAGAGTGATCCCCCAGTAGAAAGATCGCCCTTTTTCACTCTTAAAGAGTGATTCCCTCTTTTTTGATATTTTTTTATTTTTTTTATACATTTTATTTCAAATTATCTGTACTCTTCAATAAATTTATATTTTCTTTTACTTTTTCTATATTTATTCCATTATTAATAAGAATTAAAAAGAAATGATACAAAATTATAGTATTTACATGAACAACTTTCCTGTGTTTGGACAATAACTAAAGGACTTACAGCTCTAGGACTTTGTCTTTTATCTAATAAGCTTGTACTAAATCCTCTAGTTAATTCTGCATCTGGATGTTGTTTCTTTACATGAGCCCGTATCCCATCATATCTCACAACAGAAGTACAATATGCACAATTAACTTTAGCTGAAGTACAACTTCTACATGTATACTTACTCTCATCAAAATCAGTTAGTGGTTTTACATAATTACCTTTATTACAACTTCTAATTAAGACTTCTGGGTTTAAGTTGGGGTTGAGGTTAGGGTTAGGGTTAGGGTTGGGTTTCAACATGTATACTTACTCTCATCAAAATCAGTTAGTGGTTTTACATAATTACCTTTATTACAACTTCTAATTAAGACTTCTGGGTTAAAGTTAGGGTTAAGGTTAGGGTTAGGGTTAGGATTAGGGTTAGGATCTGAGTTAGAGTTAGAGTCATAGATAGAACCAGAACCAGAACCAGAACTACAACTAGAACTAGAGCTAGAGCTAGAACTAGAACCAGAACCAGAACTAGAACTAGAGCTAGAGCTAGAACTAGAACTAGAACTAGATTCATTTTTTACAGAACAAACCCATGGAGAAAAACTATTAGCACAAATACCACTTAGTATTATATTACCACACATACATTTATTAGTTTTATCTTTATGACATGATTCATAATGATATTTTAAAACAGCAATGTTTCCATATTTATAGTTACACTCTAAACATTTTAAAAGCATTTATAATAGGGTAAACTTTAATATTTACCTAATCATTTCGCGGGGTAATATTTAACCATGATTTCAATTAAATCTTTAGTATTATATTTAGATGTGATACACTCTGCTAAATTTTTATTTCCTAACGTATTAAGTGTATTAGTTTTACATCTCTTATCTAAAATCAATTCAAGGTCTAATTCTTTTTTATCTCTAACAAAATTTATGATCTCTTCTCTAAATTCTTCATTATTTCCATATAGTCTGGTTAAAAACTTTTCTCCTTTTCTATTCAAAATTCCCATCTCTTCATTGACGAAGTCACAGCTACACTGATTTATATATTCTTCTTGTATTGCTTTTCGTAGATCAGTGAACGAACTTTGTTCATGGTTCTCCAACGAGCTTTGCTCGTGGGTCTCCAACGAACTTTGCTTGCCACGAACTTCGTCTGTTCGTAGATCATTATCCAACTCTTCTCCATATCCAACGTTAACTAATGTATTTACTCTACTCAACATTGTGCTTGCTCCCATTGCTACATTCCCAGCATTTCTTGATATTATATCAGGATAAATATAACTAAACATAAATAAACCTGAGCTTATAATTCCACCAATAATTGATAAACTTTTTATACCCTTTCACATAATCATTTCTTTAGTTAAAACATTATTCTGTATTTTAATATTATTTAATTTAAGAAGTTTATTAAAATAGAATATATAGTTATCGTGATTAAAAACATTTCTATCTGTTGCATTTATCATGAGTGGTTTCATATAAGCTATAAGTTTATTTATATCTTCTCTTTCTAATTCATCTTTTAAACTAAGAGCTTTTAAATCAAGGAAACCAACTCTTGAATCATATATCATTGTTCTATTACTATTAATAATAATAAAAGTATTTTCCTTCCTATTATATTTAATTATACCATAACGAAGTTCATCTGACATTCCATCTGTACGATTATATTGGTTACTATATAGCTCACTAACTATTTTAATAAAGTCATGTTCACATTTATATATCTCATTAAAGTTTTTAAATAGATCAGGTCCATTATAAGTTGTTAAATAAATAGTATCACAACTCATTCTTGCTGTATTAATTATTTGAGCTGGTTTATGACACAATACAATCATTTTAATATTACAATGTCTACCTTCAGCAAAATAATTAGCTATATCCTTATTTAACCTATCACCCATATCATCAAGTACTATTACACAATTTTGAAATTTATGCATATTATTTTTTGTGATCATATTTTTATCACATTTATTAAACCCAGTATAAAATTTATTAGACTCAGGATCTATCCAGTCTCTGTCATCTTTACACACTATAACTATATTTTTAGCTTGATCAGTGAACGAGCTTTGCTTGTGGTTTACCAAACTGTTTCGCAGATCTTGGTTTTGGTTTTGGTTTTCGTCTTGGTCTTGGACTGAGTATGTTTTTAAGTATTGTCTAATAAAATATGTTTTCCCTGTGCCAGTTCCACCATAAACAATAGCATGTAATGATGACTTTTCATATTCAAATCTAACTAGATTCCTATTCATAAATCCACCAAATCTTTCTTCTAGTTTTGTATATTTACTTGGTATTGAATCATATAATAAATAACAAATTCCAATTATAATAATAAGAAAAAAGTATACCACCTTTATCGATTTTTATATATAAAATTTATTACATAAAAATGCTTATCCTAACTTTTGAGGAATTCAATAATAAATTTAATATTGATAATAATGCTATGAGTGATCTCAGAATAAAAGATATAGGTAAAGATACAAGTCTAACACCAATTGAAATAGTAATGAGAGGTGAGACTCCAGATAATATCCGTGAAACGGCTTCACCGATCGGGGAAGCTAACTTCAACGTTATTTTCAATCTACATCCAACTGATGGTACACATTGGGTTTTAGTATTAAGAAGAGAAGGTGGTCCTGTGTATTACTTTGATAGTTTTGGTGTAGAAACCACACCATTATTTTTAGAAGAATATGTTGATCTAGGCTCTAATGAGAGAATACAACAATATGATGAATTTTATTGTGGTGCTTATTGTTTATATATGATCTATCTTATTGATAGAGGATTTAGAATTAAAAGTGCTTCGAATATTCTAGTTAATCAATGTAAATATCGAGGAATGTATAATGAGTGTTTTTGTTTAGGTTGTAATGTTAATGATAAATATGATGTTAATGATAATGATAATGATGATGATAATGATAATGATAATGATAATGATAATGATAATGATAATGATAATGATAATGATAATGATAATGATAATGATAATGATAATGATAATGATAATGATAATGAAAATGATAATGATAATGACATTGATAATGATAATGATAATGCTAATGATAATGATAATGTTAATGATAATGTTAATGATAATGATAATGTTAATGTTAATGATAATGATAATGATAATGATAATGACATTGATAATGATAATGTTAATGATAATGTTAATTATAATATTAATGTTAATGATAATGTTAATGATAATTTTGTATATCAGGGAACCTGCTTCGCAGATCTATTTGGTGAAAATCATCAAAAGGGTAAACCTTATAACAATAGTCCTACTAAAACTATCTCTATAAACATAAATGATGATCTACAATCATGGTTGAAAGATGATAATATAATTACTGACACTGAATTCCCAGATAACTTTAGATGTATAATATCTGGTCCTAGTGAATGTGGTAAGACATTCTTATTAAAAAAAACTAATTCTAGCTAGTATTTATTTTGATATGCTATACATCATTGGACCTACTGGTGATCAATACATTGGATTAGAAAGAAGAAACCCCAAAGCAATTATAGAATTTGTTAAAGATATAAAAGATTTACCATCTCCCGATAAACTACCCAAAGACTTAAAGAAACTAATGATATTCGATGATGTTAGAGCCAAAGAACCAGTTATTAATGAATACTTTTGTAGAGGCAGACATAATAATTGCAATATGATATATCTTGATCAAAACCTGTTCTCTCTGGATAGGCAGAGTGTTGGAGAGAATTGTAATCTATTTATTTTATTTGAACAGAGAGGTAAATTTCTAGCATCGATATATCAAGATTTCTTTAATAATGTTGAACTTAGTTATAATGATTTTGCTAATATATATAATAAGGTATGAAAAGAGCCTTATAATTATATTGTCATTGATATAACTAATAATAAAAATATTAATGGTAAACTAAGAATTAATTGGGATCGGAGAGTTTGGTAGTTTATTTTAAGTTTAAGTTTATTTCTACACCAGATCAACGAAGTTGCTGTGTTAACAAGGATGTAAAGTAAAACTTAATACATCACCATTAAAGTCTATAGGTCTTCCATGCTCATCTTTAATATGAAATTCTATATATTCTATTCTATCTTTAATTATATTTTGATGTAAGATATTAGTTGGTATAATATTTACTAGATAGCGTGGTGGTTCTGTTAGAGTAAAATTATATAGTATGTCTGTGTTATTCCCATTATCTTTAACACCAGATATCACATTACAATGAATGTTAATAGTACTAATACCCATAAAATCAACAATTTTCTGAGATGTATATTTACCTTTTTTATAAACTATATTTCTAAATCCTAGTAATGGGGCTATTGAGTTTTCTATGTCAAAGTTAATTGCACCTTGTTTTACTTCCATTAAACTTTTCATTGTATTCTTATCAGATTCTATTATAACGTTACCTTTAGTTTCTTCTTTTATTAATTCTGCTATTTCGAATAATTCATATGCTCCTGGTATAATAGCTAAAAGACGGGTATCTGACCATGTTTCACCCTTGATATCATATATGAATTGATTGTTCCTTCTATTCACATTAAACACCGAATTATAAACAGATAATCTAATTAAGATGATGAGTTAAATATAGGTTCACTAAAGTTAAATTTTTCTGTTGGCTTTATCATTCTAAAGTTAAATGTATGGTCTTCATTAGTTTTAGTTAAAACTTCATGTATATTTTGTAGTTCTCTTAAGATTAAACTATCAGTCATTTTTTCTATTCAACTATTAGATTATATTTATGGTTATAGTCATAATTATGGTGAAACATGGGCGAAAACCCATAGTTATAATTATAGCTTTGGTTATAGTCATAGTTATAGTTATAGTCTTAGTTATAGTTATAGTTGTAATTAAAAGTTAAATTTTTATCTAAAAAAATGGATCTTAATTTGGATACAAAAAATGGTTATAATAATGATACACACAAAATTAAATTTGTAAATTGTAAACCAAATAATCTGGCAACGATGAATACAATCAATACTAACATTAATATCATACTCAATAGAGAAGAGAATCATTTAAATTTGCATGATTCATGTCTAGAGATAGAGTTTGTTGTATAAGATGATGCTGGTGGTGTATTTGCTAATGATGCTAATATCAGATTAATTAATTATGGTATGATGGCCTTGTTTAGTTCAATTAAGTTTGAAACTAGTGGTGGTAGGACAATTGAATATATAGATTATTGCCATCCTAATCTATTGATGCATAAGTTATTAACTAGTACTGATGATGAAACTGAGAGTGGTTTTGTTAGAAATCAGGGTAATATAGATAGTCAACTTAAAGGTGACCATATTGCTGCACAACGAGGTCATCTGTATATGATGATTAAGATGAGTGATCTATTTGGATTTGTAAATGATTTAGAAAAGATTATATATGGTTTAGGATTTAAACTAATATTAAAAAGAAATAATAATGATAGAGCTGTATTTAGAGTTAATACTAATGCTGGTGCAGTTGGTAATGATGCTAATATAAGAATTAGAGATATATCATGGTGTGTACCTAGTATTGATCCTAGTGATGATAATAGAATTAATGTGCAAAAGTGTTTAAGTAAAAAGAATAATGTAGACTTTAGTTATTATGAAAGAAAGACATTTTATAAGAATGTGCCCAATGCTACAAACTTCTTTTTTGATCTTGGTATGGAAAGTGGTATGGAAAGACCACAATATATAATAGTTGGTTTTGAAAATAATAATGTTAATGAACAAACTCATGATGCAAGTACATTCGATATAATGAATGTTACTGAATGTTATTGTAAGATTGGTAGTGAGTTTTATCCCGAGGATAGAATGAATATTAATTATGATAGCAATAATTATAATGAGGCTGTTAAAGAGATTGTTAGCTTTAATAAAGATTATAATAGGCTACCACATAATATAAAACCATATATAAATATTAGAACATTCGAAAGTAGTTATAGAATACATGTATTCGACACTAGAGATCAAAGTGATCATATAGGTCCACAACGAATACATCTTAATTTAAAATTTAGTGCTGCAGTTGCAGATGTTGTATATCATGCATTAGTATTCACTAGAAAGGTTATTAGTGTGAATAGTGATGGAAATAAGATGGTTGATATAATCTCATAGACATAGTCTTAGTTATAATTAAGTCTTAGTTGTAATTAAGTCATAGTTATAATTATAACTATAGTCCTTGTCATTATTTCCTACTAGTCTTAACAATACCCTTAGCATAAATAATTTCTAATTTCTTTTTATTATCTAGAGATAGACCCCTAGCTTCAAGCTTAATCTTAGCCTTGGGCCTAACCTTTGGCTTGGGCTTAGGCTTACGCTTAGGCTTAATGACAACAAAAGGATTATACTTTTTAACTTCCATTGTTTTTTATATATAGAAATGAGTCATTTACAGAAATTTAAATCTAATTCATATTGTGTTGGAGGTAGACATTATAGTAGTACTAATAACATAAGAAGTTTTATTACTTCAAAAGGTACTAAAATGTTAAAGGGTAATTGTGTTAAGTGTAAGAGAAATAAGTCAATGACTGTTAGTGATGCAACAATAGAAGCAGAGGGATTGAAAGATTTCTTTAAAAGTGTTGGTAGGGCTACAGTTAACTTTGGAAAGAAGGTTGCCAATAATCCAGTAGGAGCATTAGAAATAGCAAATAAAATGGGAAGTGCAGCTGCATCTAGAAACCCTAGAGCCGCTTTATCAGCCACACCTGATTTAATTAAATTTGCAACTACTGGTGAAGGTATAGAGGTAGTACAAAAAGGAAGAGGATTATACTTAGGTACAAAGAAAAGATAATTATTTGATTATAGTCATGATTAATTTTATGATTATGTTTATATTTATGATTATGATTATGATTATATTATATTTATGATTATGAATTATGATTATAATTACATTTATATTATGTTTATGATTATTGATAAATTTTAATACTAATATTATTATTACTAAATACATTATTACAACTAAACACTAACAACTTTAGTTTAGAAAAACACTCAGCTTGTTTTTCTTGTTTTTCTTATAATCCTCATATACCTTAACTAATTCATTATACTTATCATTATCTATTTTATTATCATTCATTGATTTAGTATATAGTCAATTAATCTTGTCGCTAAACTGTTTACTTAAAATATACATTTGTGAATACTTTATAATTTTATTTCTTATTTTAGTATTAATTGTTTTTGATAATGAACCACAAACAGTTGCTGTAGCAAAAGCTGTTGGTATAGAATAAGGTAATCCTATACCTGTTAATGCAACTGATGTTGATGTTGCAGTTGTTGCTATAGACGATAATACTATTTCTGTTATCTCAGCTACGTTAAAATAATTCTTATATCTACTTAACTTCTTATTATAGTTATTAGTTTCAGTTTCATAATCATTTCTAATATCTTTTATAATGTTAATATTGTTGTTAAATTTGTTATCTGCTTGAATCTTTTCGTTTACGTATTGTTCATTAACGGTTGACAAGTTGGGATTTAGTAATCTCTCACTCGGTGCTTTTGGGTTAGTCATAGTTACGGTTATTTTAATTAGTAAAAATTTTTTCTATTTCTTTCGTTATATCTTCTTGTTTAAAACCATAATTCTTCTCTAGACTTTCTTGTTCTTTATTATCAAGTAACGTACTTCGTAAAAGTATAGCAATTATTTATTGTACTATTGTCCTTTTATTCTTTAAAAGGGCTTCATCTATAAAAGAATTAGTCTTTTTATTAACTTCATTAAATTCTTTTAGCCCAGTAGTAAACATTTCATCTAGTTGTATGTTAGTGATATTCTGATTAAACTTATTATTATCAAATTCTTGTTTTAATTGATTATATTTCAAGATAGTATCAGCAGCAGCTTTATTTCAAAACTTAACAGTATTTGTGACTTCATTTGTTGATTCAATAAACTCATTAATTAGTTCATCATTAATTTGTGTTTCATTTAGTTGTAATCTTTTAGTTATGACTTTATCAAATTCACCTTTTCTTTTTTCAGTTGTGTTTCTACGTAGAATGTCTATTAGAAGAGGATAATAAGTTATTGTCACAATACTCTTTATTAACAACATCTTTTTCATCTATTGGAGGATTGTACATTTATAATTTTATAGGTATCCTTCATATCAATATTATCATTATCTTCTAGGATTAACCCACGAGCCTTACTTAGTGTTAAGTTTTTTGTTAATGTTGATCCGAGAAGTGGTTTCCCCGATGGACCTCCGGTCATGCTTCGCCATTGATGTTTCGCTTGATTGAATCTATTTCTTGTCATCTTTGTATTTAATCACAGTAAAAATTATGTCTAATGATTCTAAAACTTTATTATTAGATTCAAAGTCAAACTCGGATTTTAATAATTCCTGTTCGTAATATTTACCTTCTATTATCTCACCATTCATATCTTATATCTTATAAGTTGGTGTATGTGTTTTTAGAACTTCATTAACTTTAAACAATTCTCTATTCCAATTAGAAGTGTATCCCTTAGAGAAGATACTACGTTTATCTGCATTTCTAACATAATCACCAACTTTAAGTTTAGGTTTAATAATCTTAAAACTAAAAGTATATTTAACTTTATCAGGATTATTAGAAGCGTCAACTGGTGTCATATTAATTGTTGAGTGAATGTTATTGTTATATGTTAAAACAGCATCATTTAATATATTTACCCAATTACCATCACCATTGATGAACATTGGTTTATTTATTATATGTTAAAATGTTCTATTGAATCTCTCTACAAACACAGCCTTTAAGTCACTATAAGTAGAATATGGTTTTGTTTCATATTCTTTAAGTTAAGTTTAAATGTTTTATTGTAAAACTCACTACCTCTATCTACCCATAACTTTTCTGGTTTTCTACTTTCAGAGCCACCCTGTGGACTTTCACCTTATACTATTTTAAAACCATTAGTTATAGATAAACCAGATTTATTCTTCAATGGAATAGCCCATGCATATTTTGTGAATATATCTATAACAGTTAATATAAACTTATAATTATTATTGTATTTACTTAGAGATGACTTATCAATTTAATCAGCTGACCATGTTTTATCTTTATATAATGGTATTATTCTTTCTGTTCTCAACTTTGTTATTTGAGGGCTAAATACTTCTTTAGCTAATAAGTGTTGTTGTTGTTTTTCCATCATTATTTATTTACCATAATTAAAAACAAAATTATCTAGTTGCTCTTGATTAATAATATTCATAGATAATATTTGCTTAGATATATCTAGCATTTCGTCATATAATCCATCATGACCAGCTTTTGTTTCTAGTATTAATAATTCTAATCTTTCTATTAAATTATTTGGGTCCGCGTAGTGGTGGCAGCTTTGTTGGTTAGGGTTGCTATTTAATCCCCTGCCAAATACATCATCTTTTACCCCTATTATACGTTTTATTGTTCTATATCTAGCACTTTTCTTATCCCCTTTTCCTAAATCATATCTAATGTCCTTTAAAAACCCTTTAATTTTGTTTTCATCTTCCTCGATTTCACCATGTTTTATATTAGGGTTAGTAAGAAAGTTTATAAATTCATTTGACAACTCATATATATTATCCTTAACTATAAATGCATTTTCTTGGTAAATTAGTTTAACGCCGTTCATTTCAATATCTAAATTTCCGAACTTTAACTTTAATTGCGGGTTAGATTGAACTGACATTAAATTAATAATTTGAGCTGTGTCTTTATCTACTAAAAGTCCTGGTTTATCTCGAGCTTCCTCTACAGCTTTGCCATTGGACTTCATTAAAACTTCATTGAACTGGAAGCCAGCTTGCTGGATCATCTTAGTTTGTTTATCTAACTCTTGATTTTGCCAATCTATTGCTCTTAATGTTTGTTCACTTAATGCTAGATTGTGTTCATTGTTTGCGTTTAAAGTTTTAGTTAAAGGATCAAATAACTCTTCTATTTCTCCATAATATTCTTGTTTATTTTTAATTTATCTTCTAATCTATTTTTTCTGTTTTGTTTTTCTAGACAGTTTAATTCTATAAGTTCATCTAGGTTAGTCATTTTATATGTATTGAAAAATTATAAAAAGAGTAAAAAACGGATAATGAAAATTCTTTTGATGAAAACTACTCTGAGTTAAAAAAATGTTTAGCTTGTGGAAAACAATATCGGGCTATGGAAGAGCTTATTGACCCTGGCATGATGAATTAATAATTTCGAGTTGTTCTAATTATTTAGATGAAAGGGAAACCAGTAAAATAAAAAAAATTATAGAATATAACAAAAACAAATTAACTATAGGAATTAGTGATTTGGAAATAACTTTGGGAGGGGTAATGATCTATAGTGTACTAACTACTAAACCAGGAGTAGCAATTGATCATTTTATAAAAGGAATTATAGAATACTATTAACCAGTCTTATGTTTTTTACTTAGATTTATAAATCGATAAACCATAGATGGAGTCTTTTCATAGATCAGAGAAACTGCTTCATAGATGAGCAAAGCTATGACTACGTTCATCAGTGAAACTGCTTTGCAGATCATTATATAATCTAATATAGGCTTCAATTAACTTTCTATCATCATTAGTGGTTAGTTCTAAAATATTATTTATTAACAAGTCTTTATTATATTTATTGTCTAACTCTGTTGAAGTAGTATTAATCTTTTTTATAAAATCTCTTTTAAAAAAAATATAGTTCTTTATCATATGCATAACTTTTTATATTAATTAAGGAAAACGTTTTATCATCAAATATATTTAAACTAATCCTACTTGTTTTTGTTGTTGTCATGTAATCGCCAACTTTTTGTATTCTGCATTCATCTACTGTTCTCTGTCT
Source organism: Convolutriloba macropyga (assembly GCF_964194025.1). Lineage (NCBI taxonomy): Eukaryota > Metazoa > Xenacoelomorpha > Acoela > Convolutidae > Convolutriloba > Convolutriloba macropyga. Next base: position 29,618,538 of record NC_134474.1, on the reverse strand, counting down.
ATTATTCATTAATGCATCATAATAATCTATGTGCCTAGCATTATTATGCTTCTTTATTCCTTTTTCTTTAGCGTTTTTAGGATAATTTTTGAAGCTATATGTTTTGGGGGACGATGCTATGAATTCCTCAATAATCCTACTCCCCAGCTCATGCTTAAACTTGCCGGGGACTTTATTATAAGTTTTTAAAGGTATGTCTAGATTACTTAAGTCCATATGCTCATCACTAATTTTACCTTCACTATAACTTAATACGAAACTGTCCATATCCATGTAGTGAAATGTTAGATATTTGAGGGATGGTTTTAGAATATTATAGAATACATCAAACATATTTAATTTGCTAAGTTCGAGTATTGTTACTCCTAAATATACAAGTGAGCTATATTCTTTTTTTTCTTTATATATTCTATTTGGCTATAATCTCTATATCTAGTTATAATCTTAAATGTTGGTTTACTTACACTTTTCATTATCTTTTCTTCATCTTGTAAGAACTTACTTTGAAAGAAGTGTAGAGTATTCATGCACATTCTTCCATATAATGAGTCATTCATTAATTTCCTTACATCCTTTTCTGCTTCAGTTTTAGCTGTTGCTCTTTTATTTGTATTGTTTTGTATATAATCTCTACATATATAATCTTGTTTAAATTTAATTACTCTATATATTTTTAATACTTTTACTCCCATCTTAACATAGAACTTTAACATCCAATAATGAACAGTATGTTCTGTTTTGTTGATTTGGTCTAACATTAATTTCTCTGATCTTGCCTTGCCTCCATCTCTTTCTCTGTAACCTAATTCATTATCATTTATCTTTCTCTTATTAGGCATCAGTGCTAACTGTTCTGTTCTCTCTTTACATTCATTAGTATAATCAATATCACAAACTATATAGTAACCATGATCACTATCATCTGGAGTATTCAATGTTGTATCTAGAGTAGTAGTAGTAGTAGTAGTATTAAATTGGAAGTCCTTATAAGGTAATTTTTGCATCATTGCATAACCATATAGGTTGTATGCGTCTATGTACCATATGGTCTTACTATCACTGTTATTTATATATCTATCACCCATTATTCCACATATACCACCTCTCTTTGCTCCAACAAAATCATCTAGCATTTGTTTATCTTGTAATGTATCTAATGTTACACCGCTTGACATTAACCATCAATCAAAACTATAACCTGGGAGACTTACATAATGTAGTGGGTTGAGCTAGAATTCTTTCATACTTAGTTTAACATATTCATTCATGCAGTAGTCTAATATTTCCACATCATTCTTTAAATACTCTGTAGTTAGATCTTACCCAGTTTTATGACTGTTTGCATTATTAAAGTTGTCTGCTTCTTCTTGTGTTGGTAATTTATTATGTAGGGAGGATTCAAAGTCTTCCATTTTTAGATTACCTACAACTTCTTGGTAGGTAGCTTTGCTACCAGTGGCAGCTTCGCTGTCATAATCATCCAAACCAAAGTACTCATATGGATATAATGTTTTAGTTTTACATCCGTATATCTTTGCCATTTGATCTAGAGGCATAGCTAAGAAGTTATAACTATCTAAGAAGTTAAGACAATCAATGCTAAACATCTTAGACTTACCAGCAGCTAGTGTCATGTTATCTACTTTTTTATCATTATTCTGTTTGAAGAGTTCACTGTATAGTAGGTTGAAGTCATATCCAGAGCCATTTTGGAATATTACAGGAATGAAGTTTTGTTGTTTGTATCTTAGATTACATATTTTACATGCTGGTCCTCTATATTTACCAGTTTCTTGACAGTGATCTCTTTCTTTATTAATACATGTTTTGCTGCAGATATGACAAGTGTTATTGGTTGCATGATATAAATTATCTTCTTCTGTGAATAACATCTTTTCCTTATGTTTGAAATTATTCTCTGTTTCTATTTCTAATAGATCTCTAGCAAATCTTTTGATGCAGCCTAGCCTAGACCGAAGTAGTGCTTGAAGTTACCTTGCCAGGTGTATACCACAGCTATTGGAATATGTTCAGCTATTACATATTTACAGTCATTTGTTGTGACTTCAACAATGCAACATTCTATATCGGCAGTTGTAATATTTTTTATATTCTGTCGTTTGTGTTAATTTATAAAAGTAATATTTTTTTCCTTAGGACAAACAATCTCTGGTTTGAATGAGTTCTTGCATTCGTGTTTATCATATTTAATTTGTGAGTAAAACCAATAGGTACACCTATCACAATAATAATATTTAATGTTGTTTTTATTTGGGCGATCTAACAGGGTTTCTATATTTTTTATTAGGGCGCAGTGTTCGATTTGTTCATTACTCCAAACTAGTATTCTTGCATCTTTTCTATCTTTATCAAAATCATCCACTTGTTTAAACAATTCTACCTTGCCCCCACCACAAGGTGTGTATACCCAAATATTAATATTATGCATTTTCTGTATTCTTATTATATAAGCAAAATCATCTTCATGTTGTTGTTTTGGTTCAATTAGTTTATCTACATATTAACCTTCTCGAGTTGCATTGTGTGGGGCTGGATGTAGCCAAGCAAAAATAGTTAGTTGTAAGCAATTATATTTTTAACTACGTACATCTAATATCGATTTAGAGCTTTTGAGATCGGGAGGTAAATCTATATAAATACCAATAGATGCTTTAGTTGGTTCATTGTTTAACTGAATACTTCTTATTCCAACAAACTCGAAATCATAACCATAACCTTCATGTGTTTCCTTTTCGAAATCTAGCCACTGATTGAAGTCATCATATTCATATATTGCGTTATTATTAATATAATCAGTATTGAAAAATATTTTAGCAGTTTTAACTTCTTCTTTGGTTCTCTTCTTATAATCACATTCAACCGTGATCTTAAATTTGAAACTCTTAACTTTTCTGAACTGGTAACAGTTTTTAAATTCTTCTAAAGAGTAATTAGTTGCTTCGTCTATGTCTTCATTGTAATTCCCACCTTTATCAGTAATATAAATTTCTCTCATGTTCTGGCTGGAGTTTATATCAAAATCTTCTGTGTTTTCTAGATACTTACGATTATGACTATATGAGTGAGTAGTCAGAGTTGTTTTATTCCTTGATTTGGCTTTGTTTTTAATAATATAATCATCTTCATCCGAATTATACACCCTCTCCGAGATTTCTTCTTCAGACTCAAACATTTTTTCCAATAGTTCCTTATGTTTGAGATCGTATGATTGATGCCTGTATAAACCCTTCTTTGATTCAAAGGATAGATTACAGACATCACAGAAGTTTATGACACTAGTATTCGTTGATTGGGACATGATGTATTTATTTAGGGAAATAATTTAGAAGTAATTTTTCGAAAAATGAAAATGAAATGCAAAAAGTGTATAAATAAACCTTGGAAAGAATGTTGTAATAATTGTAAAGAATTAGAATATTCTTGTTTTGTATGTAAAAATATGGTTAAAGTGAAAGATTATATAGAACATTTGGGATATCGTTATTCTGATCCTGATCAGTATCTAGTATGTAGTATGTGTAATGTTTATAAACATATATCACTATATAGATTTAGAAAGAGGAAATATAGACTATTTATTTATCTTCATAGATATAGATATGGTCATACTAGAAATCAATTCAGAGAGCATATTTATAAGTATAATATTCAAGAAGACATTGAAAAACACAAATCACTGTGTTTCCACCGATCTCAGTGTTTTTGACTTTGCTCTTTTTGTTCAAGTTATCCACGAAGTGGCTTCATCAATCCACAAAGTGGTTTCACAGATTTTCGCAAGTTTGGTTGTACGTGTTTGTTACACGATCTCACTAGTTATACTGAAAAACACTCATCACTGTGTTTCCACCGATCTCAGTGTTTTTGACTGTATACCCATCACAGTGTGTCCCATGTACAGTCTCACTGTAGGGATCTGCGAAGCAGTTCAACGAAGTTGTTTTGCAAATTCACTGATCAACTTTACTGTGAATTTGTTTCTTTATCTCACTTAATTTCATAGTATTTCATCAGAGTCGGGGGACGTTCACTGGAGTTAGTGAGGAAGGAACCCCAAACCTTCCGTTTGATGAAGCAACTTAACTAGACTCGTTGATTTAACCACTACGCCAAATGAGACAGAAAGTTTTAGTTTTAGATTGATTAAATATCAATAAAGGGATATTTTAAAATTTTATTATTTTAATATTTCTTTCAATTTTTGTCCAAGTTTTCTTTTTTGTTCAAGTTTTTTCGCAAGTTTGTTTACGTGCTTGTTACACGGTCTCATCTGCGAAACAGTTTCACTGATTAGTTTTATACAACTATCTGGGGACGTCCACTGGAGACAGTGGGGATCTGCGAAGCAGTTTCACTCATAGAACCCGAACTATCGGTGAAACCGCTTCATGGAACCGTCTGATAACAGTTAATAACCAGCTTAACTCTGTACTAGCGGTTTGCACTAAGTGAGGCAAGAAATGATAGATTTTAAATATAAAAGAAGTGAATATAGAGAGAATGTATAGTAGTAGATAAAACAAGGGATTCAACAAACAGTAAAATTTGGCCCGATTCGACATGTGCGATTAGCGTTAGGAGAAAGGGACAAATTTTACCGATGGTTGATTCCCTTGTTTTATCTACTACTAACTTTGAGTTCACTATGGAACCATGACTAAGAACATGCAGGCTGAAACAGAAGTGAGTGCTCTAACTAAATGAGAAATTTTGCTAAGTTTCTGCGGAAATTTTTTTTCGTGCTGTTTTTTTCTAAGAATTTTAAGTGTTAATAATTTTTGCTGTTTTTTTTCTGAAAACTTTTTTCATGCGCTTGTTTTGATTTGCAAGCTTTAATACATGTTGCTTGCTGCACTGCGGATTAGTCTTGTAATATGCTCTCAGTATTTGTCCTAGATTGTTCTGCTCCGGTTTTTAAATCTGTTTAAGGGTTTGTTTTCTTTAGTAAAATATTTTTTTTCTTTCAGGCGAATTTTGTCACGTGTTTTTACTGTTTTGGATGCTTCCCGTAGCTTGGTGACAGAGCAATCAGCGCTTAACCAGTCTAGGGGCATTCTGTTTTATCTGGATGGCCATAACTATGTTCAAGTCACAGTTTAGGCTGGGTAGTTTTGATTTCTGAGTAATATTTACTGTATGAAAAATAATAAGTTCAGCTTATCTCCAGCCAACAAGGTTTACTTCATATGCGATTTGGACTTCAGCCTGGTACTTGTAATTTATAAATTGTGTAGCAAATCTAAAATGGCACGGTTTTTCCTAACTAAAAACTAGCTTAAACATAAAGACTGTGAGACTGCGTGTAAACGGTTACAATAATTAACAGCTAGAGGCAACAAAATTATGACTTTGTTCTGCTCATAATAGTTTTTCAGATGTGATTTTTTTTCAGACTAACCAGGATAATTTACCCCGGCGATTTTTATGACCTCAATCGAATCACTATGAAGAGCTGCTCTAGATGAAATTTAATATCTTCTGAAGGTGCAATGTTTCAGAACTGAATTAAGTTTTTACTCCTGAAATATGCTGGTTCAGCGCTGAAATGCTCCGAGTCTCAAGTCCGGGTTTTGTTTTGAAAAAGATTTTATTGGAGCCGAAAATTTTTAACAAAAAACCTCAAACTCTACAGGATGTAATTTTAATCAGACTTGCGTTTATTGTACCTCTATTTCTCAAGAAAAGATTTTTCAGGAAATAGAAATTTTGCAGTGTTTTGCTAATTAAAAAAAATGTTTATAAAGATGCAAAATTTATATTGAATTTTTTTCTGAATTTCGTTTGCGATAAAAAAAACTTTACGCATTTTTAAAAATTATAGGTATTTTCAGCCGTGCAGTGAGAGCGTAAGGATTGTTTTGGCCTAATCGTTGCTCGTGGTCTTATGCAATCAAAAATGTTCGGAATGTTTTTTGATGTCTGTCCTTATTTTTTTTGCAAGTATCATTCCAATTGCAGTCAACTCTGTTTTCATTTAACAGTTCAGTAGAAATTGGGTACACTATTTGATTTTAGTGAAATCAATTTATGGTTTTTGAGTAAGCTCATGGTTTTTATGTTTTTGTATATTTTTAAAGATTTCAAATTTTGCCACCATCCGATGTTGTTTTTGTAGTTTTCTGACTAAGTCCAATTGTTCAAAAGTCTTATTTGTTGTCGGAGGAGCTATTAAAAAATCTATCCAATGCTTTCCGTTGATGCTTTATTTTTTTCGGTAATATAACTCGAGGGGTAACCAAGCTTCCAAACTTCATTTTTGATATGCTGGATTTTTGTTCAAAATAGTTATTTCGGTAACATTCAGTACAATGTTTGGTTTATTGGAAAGCAGAAAGGAAGGGCTTGCGTTTTTTGCCAAGTCAAATTAAGGGCGGCCTTTTTTGCTGTTTTAGTTTTTAATTTATGGTTTTTAGGGTTTAAACTACTGGCTTTCATAACTTTTGTAAATTTATTTTGGACAATTTCCAAATTTTGACGTTCTCTTTTACTGAACGAATCAGCAAATTAATCGCACATTAATGACAATTTGCATATCACAATATAGGCATTGAAAGATAGCGTAATTGCTTAAATTCGACCTTATAGTGAAGAGATTGTGATGACACAGTTTCGTTGCAAAATTGAAGTGCCTGTATTTGTTCTTTTTGTAGTCTTGTGACATTCTGGATTTTGTCTCAACGGTTTTGTATGAAGGGTTAAATGAAACAATTGAATGTCTTGATAGCTAATGGTTTTCATGGCTTTGAGATTAATTGTTTTAAAAAACTAAACTTGTTTTCTATGTTTGCACCTTCTGTTTTCTGTCTACTTGATAGGTATTCTCAATAGGGACATGCTACTTTTTTTTTTGGGTGAAATGCAAATCATTTGGTCTATGCTGGTTTTTTTAATGCTATTTGGACTTTTTATTAAAAAAAAACAGATAGACGATGAGTTTTTTTCGTAAATAATGCTTGTTGTTTTAGTTTAATTTTGCTATTTGTCTTGTTTATTACTGTCCTTATTAGCCAATATCATTGGCCCTCTTATGAGTTATTGTTTGTTTTGCATGGTAGTTTAAGCTTAAAGCGATTTATTAAATGGATACACCAATTATTTTTGAACATTAAGTGGTTTTTTTGAAAGTTTTCTATCTCTTCCTCATTTGGTGGAGTCAAAAATGTGGATGTTCGGTGTTGAATATTTTTATTATGTGCAAACGCACATTTCCAAGCTTACTTGTTTGGTTTTAACAGATACTTCAAGTTTTTCAAGTTTCTAAAAACGCTAAAATGTTAAAAGTGTCTGAAAACCCGACAATGATCTGAACCAACCTTATTTTTACAGGAATGGTATCTTCGTACATATTAGGATCGTAGGTAGCCACGTCATTGAAGGGGAATATGTCGGGTGTCCAAACGTCATTCATTTCAAATCTGAGTAGAGTGACGTTATCGTTTTGCTTCGGATCCCACTGGATAATTTCATCCCTCCAATCCATCCGTTGCCATAGCAACGTTGTGATAGTCTCCTCTTTGACATCAAACCCTGCAAGACGATAGAGCGAGATGTCGAATGTGACATTGATAGTTGTCTGGTCTGATCTGACAGGACGGGTAAATCTGTTGTAGCCTTTCAGAAGTTCTTCAGAAAGTGATGTCTTGTTGTAGTAATTATTGGCATCGGAAGCATTGATTATTGCATTTTGGGTTGCGATTAAAACGGTGAGCAAAATTTTAAACAGAAACATGATTGAAACAGTTAATATCGAAAAATGTTATGGTGCATTTAGGGCCCGACGGTCTATGATGGGTTTCAAACTGGCGCCTGTTCAAGGGTTTAAGATGTTTTGCAGACCACATAAACCCGAACTGAACTGCAAGTCAACATCAATACTGGATCAGTCTAAATGCAAGTCTACTTGCACATATCAGTACTGTGCACGTCTAAGCAAAAGATTATCCACCTAATAAGTTCAAATAATTATATAAATGATGTCTCCGTTGAAAACCTGTTCAGAATAACGGTGCATGGGTTCATTTTCTGAAGAAATAGCTGTTAAAGTAAAATGCGAGTTCAATTCATCTGATTATTCAACAGAAATAATTCTCAGTTTAACAGCGAAATGGTGTCTCAAATCAGAAAAACTAACATGATTACTGTTAATAATTGTGAAGAGCTTTAGTAAAATCAAGGAGACATTTCATGCAGATGTACCCAAATCGAGAGATTAAATTGGATCGTCAAATATACTTGAAGTCTAGCAAATAACTTAAGGCGCGGTAAGGTGCGTGGTCAGTATTTGTTATCTTGCAAAATTCTAACAGATTATGGCGTAATTTTGCACGACGATGTATTTTTTGACATCAATTTCTGTCAGAATTTTTGGGTAAAAGCTTTTATTGAACAATTTTTTCTGACAAAATATTAGAAGATAGGAAAATTGAAAGATTTTCGTCAACATGAGCATGGATGAGATCATTTGTCGTCAGAAGGGATTTCTGGATCCCTACAAGGGGTAGCAGTCTTGTAATTCACATTGAAGGACCTTATATCAAGCATTCTCATGACCAAAGGAAAAGACCAAATCCCACATGAAACACGTGATTAATGTTTGTCATTATTTCCCAGGCTGAGGTCCCAGACCGAAACCAGATATGTCCAGACAGGTCCAGACGGAAAGTGCCTATGTCCAGACCGTCCCAGACTCAAAGTGCCTATGTCCAGACCGTCCCAGACGGAAAGTGGATATGTCCAGACTTTCGTGCGTTCCAAATTTTTCGTGCGTTTTTCGTGCGTTCGAAGACAAATATGTCCAGACCATCCCAGACCGAAACAGTATATGTCCAGACTTTCGTGCGTTCTTGTCCAGACCATCGTGCGCTCCAACTCAAATTCGTGCGTTCAACGCCAAATTTTTCGTGCGTTCATGTCCAGACCATCGTGCGTTCATGTCCAGACCATCGTGCGTTCAAATCCAGACCATCGTGCGTTCATGTCCAGACTTTCGTGCGTTCACCAGACCGAAAAAAAATTACATCCTGGGGTGCAGTGCTATTCCTTGAAGATGAAGACAGAGAGGGTTCCAAAATTCCACAAATCCATATGTTTAAGGTTTATCAAAAAACTTGATTTTCAATCACTTTTTCTATAAAATTGAGGGAAAAACCGACCCCTCCAACCTAGGTTGGGATGTTCGATTTTTCGCTCAGTACTATATAGAAGAACTGATTTAAGAAAAAATTTTTGATATTTGCACTACTTTTGTCTCCCTTCAACACTTTCCAGTTTCACTTGCATCCAACTGAAATTTTTGCAAACCTTTAAGAGTAATTTGAAAGTAGATTACAGCAAGAACTCAAAAACCTAGTTTGGTGGTCGAAATTTCGCTCCGTCATAGAGAAAAAAATGATTTAAAAATAATATAAAAAATGATATTTGCATTTCATTTGTCTGAAAACCGACCTCCCACACTAGGTTTTTGGAATCTTCCTGTTATCCCCTTTCAAATTATGCTTGAAATTTTTCAAAAAAATTTGTTGGGTGCAACTGAAACTGAAAAATGTGTTGAAAGGAGACAAATTTAGTGAAATTATGGAAAAAATTTTATATTTGGATCATTTTTCTCTATATGATGCAGCGAATAATTGACCCCCCAACCTTGGTTTTTGATATTTTACTATAATCTTTTTTCAAATTATACCTGCAATTCTTCAAAAAATAGTTAGATGCAAGTGGAACTGGAAAGTGTTGAAAGGAGACAAAAGTAGTGAAATTATCGAAAAATTTTATTTTTGGATCATTTTTTTCTATATGATGCAGCAAAGAATTGACCCCCCGTGGTCAAATGACAGCTATACGCCAACTGAGCATTTAATCTGTACTATTGTACTGAAATTGACGATTCTGTGTCCAAAACAATGTTCGGTGATCGAAAAAGTTAAGCCTCATCGAGCGCGGATACTTTTTTGGAAATAATTGAAAACTTAACCAAAATGGTTCCCTGAGTCCAATTTTTTTATTTTATCCCCAATTATGGCTAAAGTGCAGCCTGCCCACCAAAATGAGCACAATTGGACTGAAATTGACGATTTGGTCATCAAAACAATGATCGGTCATCAAAAAATTTCGGATACTTTTTTTTGGAAATAAATTAAAACTAACTCAATATGGTTCGGTCAGACCAATTGTTTAATTGCATCACCAATTATGGCTGAAGTGGAGGATACCAACCAAAAATGAGCACAATTGGAGTAAAATTCACAATTCTGTGTCCAAAACAATGTTCGGTGATCGAAAAAGTTAAGCCTCATCGAGCGCGGATACTTTTTTGGAAATAATTAAAAACTTAACCAAAATGGTTCCCTGAGTCCAATTTTTTTTATTCTATCCCCAATTATGGCTAAAGTGGAGCCTGCCCACCAAAAATGAGCCAAAATGGACTGAAATTGACGATTTGGTCATCAAAACAATGATCGGTGGTCAAAAAGTTTCGGATACTTTTTTTTGGAAATAGATTAAAACTAGTTCAAAATGGTTCGGTCAGACCAATTGTTTAATTTCATCACCAATTACGGCTGAAGTGGAGGATACCAACCAAAAATGAGCACAATTGGAGTAAAATTGACAATTCTGTGTCCAAAACAATGTTCGGTGATCGAAAAAGTTAAGCCTCATCGAGCGCGGATACTTTTTTGGAAATAATTGAAAACTTAACCAAAATGGTTCCCTGAGTCCAATTTTTTTTATTTTATCCCCAATTATAGCTAAAGTGGAGCCTGCCCACCAAAAATGAGCCAAAATGGACTGAAATTGACGATTTGGTCATCAAAACAATGATCGGTGGTCAAAAAATTTCGGATACTTTTTTTGGAAATAGATTAAAACTAGTTCAAAATGGTTCGGTCAGACCAATTGTTTAAATTCATCACCAATGATGGCTAAAATGGAGCCTGCCCACCAAAAATGAGCACAATTGGACTGAAATTGTCGATTTGGTCACTGAAACAATGATCGGTGGTCAAAAAATTTCGGATTCTTTTTTTTGGAAATAGATTAAAACTTGTTCAAAATGGTTCGGTCAGACCAATTGTTTAATTTCATCACTAATTTTGACTAAAGTGGAGGATACCCACCAAAAATGAGCACAATTGGAGTAAAATTGACGATTCTGTGTTCAAAACAATGTTCGGTGATCGAAAAAGTTAAGCCTCATCGAGCGCGGATACTTTTTTGGAAATAATTGAAAACTTAACCAAAATGGTTCCCTGAGTCCAATTTTTTTTATTTTATCCCCAATTATGGCTAAAGTGCAGCATGCCCACCAAAAATGAGCACAACTGGACTGAAATTGACGATTTGGTCACCAAAACAATGATCGGTGGTCAAAAAATTTCGGATACTTTTTTTTGGAAATAGATTAAAACTTGCCCAAAATGGTTCGGTCAGACCAATTGTTTAACTTCATCACCAATTATGGCTAAAGTGGAGCCTGCCAACCAAAAATGAGCACAATTGGAGTAAAATTGACGATTTGGTGTCCAAAACAATCTTCGGTGATCGAAAAAGTTAAGCCTCATCGAGTGCGGTCAGTTTTTGTGACCGGGTCAAAGTGTTGTTCAGATTAAAGCTAATATGATACGAAAGGTTCAAATTGTGTGTTTAAGGCAAATCAAAATAAAAATATAGCCTGCCTGCTTTGAAAACATTCTTCGGTGAAAAAATTTGCATTGGTTCTCAAAATGTAATAGTTTTTTTCACTGTACTAACAGAAAAAACATTAAATTTATTGTTTTTAAGGGACTCCGCACTTAAAATCTGTCATGGTTTTCAAAAGATCAGGCGTGAAAGAAAGGTTGCGCGAAAAGAAAGGGTCTTTAAAGTATCTTTTACGCATGAAAATTGGAAGAAGTTTTTGAAACTTTTCAATTTTTTTTTGGGTGAATTTTAAAATTTGTCAACGTATTTTACCATTACAGAATTTTTATCTGGCATATTTATGCTTGTTATACTGCTTAGAAACTCATCTTTTTAGATATGTATACAAAGACTATCGTTTTCGAAAGAAAGGGTTAAAAAAATTGCAAGGAATTGGAAGAAAAGTGAAAAAAATGCCTTTTTTCACAATGAGTCCAGTTTTAAAATTGTGTATGTACTTCGAAACTATGATTTCAAGTACGCATCGTGCAGCTTAGTATCGCAGCTTTGTGACTAAACCAATTTTAATCTAAAAAAACGTAAAATTTTTTGAGAAATTGGTCAAAGAGTACAACGTACTTGAGGTCGAAATTTCGAAAAAATTCGAATTTTCAAAATTGTTTTTGTTAATAACTTCGAGCATAGATAGAGTTAGAGAGCGTTCTATAGCTTAAAATAAAGCTTGGCTAATTTGCGTTACGGTCATGTATATTGTTGCAATGTTATCTGTGACCGAAGGTGTTGTTTTTTTGCTTTATCTGAAGAATGTCGAAAATGAGCTGTTTTCGACCAAGGGGTCAGAATCATCAAAATTTAAAAACTGTTTTTCCGAACTTTTTTATGTTCCAGATGATAGCCCTTTTCTTCCTGATTCCAAAACACCTTCATTTTCAAGAATCGGTTCAGTAATCTCTGAGAAATTGCCCTTTGAAATAAGCCCGGGCCTCCGCCCCGCGAGGCTGGATATATAACAACTAAAACACATAACTAAAACAACTACCACCACAACTAAAACAACTACCACCATATTTCCCACCTCGAGATCATGTGAAATATGTAATTTCAACGCAAGTTGTATTTCGCCTCTCTACAGGTAAGTTATATGTGTTGGCAATGTGAAATATTCGAATGAGCTGCCGCATTGTCACTTGACCAGCTGCATACATTCTGAGCATGTCATCTGACAGCAGGAGGAGTGCTATGAAGCGCTGTCCGGCTAGACCATTATAATTAACCTGCAAAGAGGTGCATATGAAATGAAATGTATCGGAAACATTCAAATGGTGATAGTAAGTTAGTGAAAGCAATGAGAAAGTGTCAGAGAGCCCCCCCCCAACCAACCCCCCCCCCCAAGTCCGGCAGCTACACCAGAATACCCCCGCCCGTGCTACGTGTCGTACCGTACGAGTGTTGCACGTCGCAGAATAGCTGCGCGCGCTGCTGTAGAGCGCAGAACAGAGTGTCGGGCGTGCCCAAGGTCATTTTAATAGCAGGAACTGAGTATTTTAGATCAAGTGAGATGCAGTCAAGGTATTTTGACGACCATGTACCTGGACAGGGAGTTAATGTAAATGAGTTCTTGAGTCCAGGAGGACGCAGAAAGGAGATCAGAGTAAAATGTTTCAAATGTTTTAAAAAAGACAAGGAATTATATAGGACAAGACGTCAAGTAGATTTAGATCTCGCAACCTCTATAAGGTTCGTCAATTTTCAAGCTAAGTGCGAACCTGGGCAAGTACTAGCGAAAGTCTGGAAGATATTTAAGAATGCGAAATCGATCAAGTTGGGCAAATTAAGACCAAATCAGAAAACGGGCGAAAAAAAACAATGGCGTTACAATGGCTGGGTCAATTTTTTTGGCAGTGGAGACTGCAAACGTGCCAGGAGTCTTATCGAGAAAAAGAGAGAAAAATATGGCGAAATGATCATTGAAAAAGTTGACAGGATCAGATGTCTCGGTTTTCATACCAAGAAGAAGGTTGTAGCGTTACCGAAAAAAAGAATTCCTGCGAAAAAAGAAGTGCCTAGGCAATTTTCCAGCTGGGGTAAACGATGGTCCCCAATAAACGAAAGTCGATTTGCGGATGATGTTTTTGATTGTTTATTATCGAATGGTATTGTGCTAGTCCAGTAATTGTTATAGCAATGTTGTTTTAGTGTTTGCCGTGTAGTTTTATACTTCCATATTGAGAAATTGTTTATTTGATGCTTATTTAGCTAATCTGAATTCAGAATTGTCCCATCTGAGAGCTTTTTTTTTCTTTATCATTTATTTGTACTGCTTCTATTAACTTTTGCGTGGTTTGTTTTTGAGGATTCTGCAGGGGAAACCCTAGATTACCAACAGAATCGTTGAAAACATTCCATTATTAGCTCAAAATTACGATTTTTCCGCATTTTAGAAGTTTTAGAAATTGAAAAATAGGTCTTTTTCATCGGGTCAAGGAGTTGTTCAAATCAAACCAAACTCGGTATGCAGTATCCCCAGGGTGTGTAGAGTGTAAAACAAAAAGAATTTTTGGTATAGCTTGCCTAGGAAAAAAGTTAGTATTTCATACGAAATTTGCGATTATTTCAAATTTTTATTTTTTAAATATAGTATTTTTCGTCGGGTCAAGGAGTTGTTCAAGTCGAACCAAACTCGGCATGCAGTATCCCCAGGGTGTGTAGAGTGTAAAACAAAAAGAATTTTTGGTATAGCTTGCCTAGGAAAAAAGTTAGTATTTCATACGGAAATTTGCGATTATTTCAAATTTTTATTTTTTAAATATAGTATTTTTCGTCGGGTCAAGGAGTTGTTCAAATCGAACCAAACTCGGTATGCAGTATCCCCAGGGTGTGAAGAGTGTAAAACAAAAAGAATTTTTGGTATAGCTTGCCTAGAAAAAAAGTTCGTATCTCAATCGGAAATCTCGACTTTTTCGCTTATTCTATTTTCAAAAATAGAGAAAATTTATCGGGTCAAGGAGTTGTTCAAAGTGAACCAAATTGATATCCCAGACTACCAGTACTATTTAGGTTGTAATGCAAAAAGAATGGTCGGTCTAACTGTCCTAGAAAAAAAGTTCGTATCTCAATCGGAAATCTCGACTTTTTCGCTTATTCTATTTTCAAAAATAGAGAAAATTTATCGGGTCAAGGACTTTTTCAAAGCGAACCAAATTGATATCCCAGACTACCAGTACTATTTAGGTTGTAATGCAAAAAGAATGGTCGGTCTAACTGTCCTAGAAAAAAAGTTCGTATCTCAATCGGAAATCTCGACTTTTTCGCTTATTCTATTTTCAAAAATAGAGAAAATTTATCGGGTCAAGGAGTTGTTCAAAGTGAACTAAATTGATATCCCAGACTACCAGTACTATTTAGGTTGTAATGCAAAAAGAATGGTCGGTCTAACTGTCCTAGAAAAAAAGTTCGTATCTCAATCGGAAATCTCGACTTTTTCGCTTATTCTATTTTCAAAAATAGAGAAAATTTATCGGGTCAAGGAGTTGTTCAAAGTGAACCAAATTGATATCCCAGACTACCAGTACTATTTAGGTTGTAATGCAAAAAGAATGGTCGGTCTAACTGTCCTAGAAAAAAAGTTCGTATCTCAATCGGAAATCTCGACTTTTTCGCTTATTCTATTTTCAAAAATATAGAAATTTCGTCGGGTCAAGGAGTTGTTCAAATCGAACCAAACTTGGTATAGAGTATCCCCAGGGTATGTAGAGTCTAAAACAAAAAGAATTTTTGCAATAGCTTGCCTAGGAGAAAAGTCAGTTTTTCATACGGAAATGTGCAATTATTTCGAATAACTTGAGATTATTGAATTTTAAAAATAGAGAAATTTTATCGTATCAAGGACTTTTTCAAAGCAAACCAAATTGATATCCCAGACTACCAGTACTATTTAGGTTGTAATGCAAAAAGAATGGTCGGTCTAACTGTCCTAGAAAAAAAGTTCGTATCTCAATCGGAAATCTCGACTTTTTCGCTTATTCTATTTTCAAAAATAGAGAAAATTTATCGGGTCAAGGAGTTGTTCAAAGTGAACTAAATTGATATCCCAGACTACCAGTATTATTTAGGTTGTAATGCAAAAAGAATGGTCGGTCTAACTGTCCTAGAAAAAAAGTTCGTATCTCAATCGGAAATCTCGACTTTTTCGCTTATTCTATTTTCAAAAATATAGAAATTTCGTCGGGTCAAGGAGTTGTTCAAATCGAACCAAACTCGGCATGGAGTACCCCCAGGTTATGTAGAGTGTAAAACAGAAAGAATTTTTGCTATAGCTGGCCTAGGAAAAAAGTTAGCTTTTGATACGGAAATTTGCGATTATTTCGAATATTTAATTTCAAAAATAGAGAAATTTTATCGGGTCAAGGAGTTATTCAAATCGAACCAAACTCGGCATGGAGTATCCCATGTGTATATAGAGTGTAAAACAAAAAGAATTTTTGGTATAGCTTGCCTAGGAAAAAAGTTAGTTTTTCATACGGAAATTTGCGAATTTCGCAAATTACGAATTTTAAAAATAGGTCTTTTTCGTCGGGTCAAGGAGTTGTCCAAATCGAACCAAACTCGGTATGGAGTATCCCATGTGTATCTAGAGTGTAAAACGAAAAGAATTTTTGGTATAGCTTGCCTAGGAAAAAAGTTAGTTTTTCATACGGAAATTTGCGAATTTCGCAAATAACGAATTTTAAAAATAGGTCTTTTTCGTCGGGTCAAGGAGTTGTCCAAATCGAACCAAACTCGGTATGGAGTATCCCATGTGTATCTAGAGTGTAAAACGAAAAGAATTTTTGGTATAGCTTGCCTAGGAAAAAAGTTAGTTTTTCATACGGAAATTTGCGAATTTCGCAAATAACGAATTTTAAATATAGGTCTTTTTTATCGGATCAAGAAGTTGTCCAAATTGAACCAAACTTGGTATGGAGTATCCCCTGTGTAGGTAGAGTGTAAAACAAAAAGATTTTTTGCTATAGCTTGCGTAGGAAAAAAGTTAGTTCTTCATACGGAAAGTTGCGATTATTTCGTTTAAATTGCAATTATTGAATTTTAAAAATAGGTCTATTTCGTCGGGTCAAGGAGTTGTCCAAATCGAACCAAACTTGGTATGGAGTATCCCCTGTATATATAGAGTCTGAAACAAAAAGAGTTTTTGCTATAGCTTGCCTAGGAAAAAAGTTAGTTTTTCATACGGAAATAATGACTTATTCGCTTATTCTATTTTCAAAAATATAAAATTTCATCGGATCAAGGACTTTTTCAAAGTCGACCAAATTGATATCTCAGACTACCCGTAACATTTAGGTTGTAATGCAAAAAGAATGGTCCGCCTAACGTTCCTAGAAAAAAAGTTTTTATCTCAATCGGAATTCTCGACTTTTTCGCTTATTCTATTTTCAAAAATAGAGAAATTTTTTCGGATCAAGGCCTTTTTCAAAGTCAACCAAATTGATATCCCAGACTACCAGAACTATTTGGGTTGTTATGCAAAAGAAATGGTCAGCCTAACGTTCCTACAAAAAAAGTTAGTTTTTCATACGGAAATTTGCGATTTTCGAGAATAACGAATTTTGAAAATAGATCTATTTCATCGGGTCAAGGAGTTGTCCAAATCAGACCAAACTGGGCATGGAGTATCCCCTGTGTAGGTAGAGCGTAGGAAAAAAAGAATTTTTGATACAGCTTGCCTAGGAGAATAGTTATTTTTTCATACGGAAAGTTGCGATTATTTCGTTTAAATTGCAATTATTCAATTTTAAAAATTGGTCTATTTCGTCGGATCAAGGAGTTGTTCAAATCGAACCAAACTCGGCATGGAGTATCCCTATTGTATATAGAATCTACAACGAAAAGAATTTTTGCTATAGCTTGTCTAGGAAAAAAGTTAGTATTTCATACGGAAATTTGCGATTTTCGCGAATGAGGAATTTTAAAAATAGGTCTTTTTCATTATGTCAAAAAGTTATTCAAATCAAACCAAACTCGGTATTGAGTATCCCATGTATAAATAGATTGTAAAACAGAAAGAATTTTTTGGTATAGCTTTTGTAGGAAAAAAAATTTAGTTTATCGTACGGAAATTTCGATTAATTCGAATAGTTAATTTTAAACATTTTTTGAAAATAGGTCTTTTTCATCGGGTCAAGGAGTTGTTCAAATTCAACCAAACTGGGTATGGAGGAGTATAACATGGGTACCAAGAGTGTAAAACAGAAAGTATTTTTCTTACTATTCGCCTGGGAAAAAAGTTAGTATTTCATACGGAAATTTGCGATTATTTCGAATAATTTGCGATTATTGAGTTTTAAAACAGGTCTTTTTTAAATAATTAATTTTCATCGGGCCGAGATGTTGTTAAAATCAAGTAAGGGTCACTGTCAGAGGTCTGCTGTGTCTAAGGAGTCTAAAATGCCTAGAGTTTGGGTTATGTTTCCCAGGTATAATTGATTTTCGTTTTGAACGTACACATCAACTTGGGAATTTTTTCAGTTGTAAAGATGAGACAGTATGAAATTGTTGTAAATGAGAAAGGCGTTCATTGCAAGACTCCGTCGTTGAGGGAAGATGGTAATGTTCGACATGACCAAACAAGTTTTGAAAATAAATTGTTGCGTGAGATGGAGGAACTCAAAAAGAAACTAGAAGAGCTCACAAAGAGAGTGAAAGAACTTGAAAAAGCAAATGCAGAAGTGATAGACTTGACTGGTGACTCGAGCTCTGATACAGTCTCAGTGCATTCTGAAGACTTAAGCCCAGTTGAGAATGGCTGTTTTTTCGGCTGAGGTTAAACTGTAATTTCGTTAACTTAGCTAAACAGGTCGTACATATTGATTACTGGAATCAGATTTAGCTGAACAGTTCGTACATATTGATTACTGGAATCAGATTTAACAGTTTCATTTATAGTTGTGTCTATCAAGCAGTTTTCGCCTCAGAATGACAATCTTGATTTAATTGTGCGGTTTACGTTCCAATGATTTTCTGTTTGATCTCAATCTTCTAAATTTTTTCAGGTCTTGAAAATGTCTGCTGCTAAACTCAACTGGTTAATTATGAGTAATCAGAAGGATGACGTTCGAATTATTGACGCAGATTCAGATATGTGGGGCTGTTTAAGCTATTTCGAGAAAGTGAAGCTGGAAGCGGGTAGTAACATAATGCTTAACAGGGATGGTAAATTGTGTGGTTACTCAATTGTGCTGCAAGGTATTGATGATTTTTCAAGCGAGCTAGAAGAGTTAAAGCGAATTACAAAGCCTCTCAAAGCTGTGGAACCTGTGACTGTGGAAATTTGCCCAGCAGCTTCGGAAGTATCCAGCGGCAATTGCTTGAATCCACAATCTTCGTCAAAGATTGCGAAGGGAACTATTGTCTCGGTATGATTATCTTTTACTTGCATCATTGAAATCCTAGTCGGCTAAAGCACTAATGATTGTTTCTTTTTAGTGTTGTGCAAAACATAAAGGAATCACTGAAGTTTTGCTAGAGAATGAGAAACGGATGCATGACTTGGTCGACCTTCTGCGAGGCTCAACAAGTCAGGCCGTCGATGATTTGCTATCCGTGAAGCGCAACTTCAATAATTACGTTAGTCTAATTTGACAACTTAACTTACATTATCATTTTAAAAAGTTTGTTCTCTTGAAGGTCACCAGCGCGCTTGCAAGTATTGACGAGATTGCGGAACTTCCGGAAGAAACTGGTAACGTTGAAGATAACCCAGACGAGGATCAAACGGATAACCACGACGATCTTGATGAGCACACAGTCTTTCGGTTTGTGGAGAAGAAACCTCCTGTGCAGTTTGGTCTGAACGGGAAAAATCTAGACCATGTCTACAGTGGGCACAAACCCTCCGAATACGGACTGGCACTTCGTAAGTGGATTTACGGAGTTGATGGACTGGCGTACGAAATGATTCTACCCACAAAGAGCCTGACAAATGGAAGAAAGTGTGCATCAAAGGAGTCCCTGCTAAAATTTTTTCGTGAGTTAGAAAATTTCTTGTTTCTGAAAGGTGTTTGACGTTTTCCCAAAATCCCGTGAACTCCCTTTAGTAAGTTAACGTTTAACAAGTCTCAATTTTAGGATCAGTTGAGAGAAAGTTTCCGAGCTCATCATTCCCCGATGCCAGAAAACAAGCCAAGAAAGCGGCCAATAAAGCTGGATTAAATGCGAAGCAGAGGTTAGAAGGTAAAGGCAAGTACAGCGAAGAAGCTAAGAATAAGAAGAAAGATTTGTATCGGGGAAAAAAAGCCAACCAAGAAAATGCATAAACGTAGATTTATTGAGTTCACTCACTTTGTTCCAGATCCATAGCTCATTCAAGGTGCTAAGAGTATACTTTACTTGTATGTACTTCTTTTAATTCTATAACTGTCAGATGCAACAGGACTCAGATGCAGCAGTTAAATTTATGAGTTAGTTTAGATTTCTAATGCTTTAAACTGAATCAAAGCTTCCAAATTTGTTTTATGAGATAGTGTGTAGTTTCAATGATGAACCCACAAGAAACATAATGACTTTCAATCTTGTTTTCTTTGATTCTACTTGTTTGTACTCAACTATTTGACTTGCTTCGATGTGAATAATTTTCAATCTGTCTTTCAGATCTATGGCCAATTCCAGCGATCGCCCTAAGAGGCAAGTAAAAATTCCCAGCTTTGAGACGGACCCGGAAACACAAGTTGAACGCAGCATTCGTCATGAGCATAGAAATACGTTGTTTGTTTTCATATACGAAAAAGCTTGTGTATCGACGGGTCTCAATAGTATTGCTTGGCCCAGAGGTTATTCTGACGAAGCGAAGCTCGCCTTACAACCTGGAGAGTACGAATTCATAAGACACAACCGCGATCCTCGCAGAATGCTGTATTTGGGTAGAGGGCCGGCCGAGAGAGTGCGCGAATACAAGAAGCAAGCGGCCGAAATTTATAAGAAAGGACAGCGACCCCCCTTTCTCTGGGAGGGGCCAGGAACAACAAGCGCAACTCAACCTGCAGCTACTCATGTCGTTGACTCACCTGATCAGCTTTTCTCGTCTCCCGAACCGACTGAAGCTACGCAAAAAGAGATGCCTCAAACGTGCCCAGAAAAAAGTCTTGGTCCCGCAAAAGCCAGAGCAAAAGTAACAGAAAAAAGTGTTTGCCCCACAAAAGCAGTCGCAGAACCAAACAAAGAGACACGGTCACTTCTTTTTTTGCCAAAGGCGACAACGGCTGCTGACAAATCGGAGGTTTGTTGTTTTGTTGTTGAAAAATGGCGTAAGTTTTTGCTTTCATTGTTCAATCCCTTAATTGGAAAAATTTATCAAACCATTGGCTGACATTATAAATTTTTTTATTATAAAGTGTCCAAAACTTTGCTCTCTCAATACTTTTTTTAATTTCTAGAGCTGCTCAACTTCCATGTGCAAAGAGTTCGAAGACTTCTTGAAAGGTCACGACGAGAGAATGAACTGTGCACAACAAGTGGGGGTTGGAATTAAGGCAAAGCATGACAAGAAACGACGCAAAATTCTGGGCGAGCTTGATGATACGGTTGGTTTGAATTTTTTTCAATCAAACAAAACATTTTTTTCCAAGCTGTTTTATTTCAGCTCGAAGACGTTCAGGAAATCTCCATTCTTCAAAAATTTGGGTTTCAAAGCATTGACGAGAATCCAGATTTGAGGGCCGCCTACCCAGTTCATAGAGTTGAATTCGAGGGAGAAGATCTGATGAAGACCCATGTGGCAAACTGCTATCCATCTCAACTTGGCCGTTGTTTGGGCAGAAAAATTTTTGGAGTTGACGGCTTGGTTGATCAGATGATGTACAGTCAGAGCTCAGGCACACGTACAGAAGCGCCTCTCGAAAAACGAGAATTGTTTGAAGGTTTTTGTACTTTTCTGTTGATCTCACTCTTCAAAAAATAGTTCTAGAAAAATTGCAATAAGTTAGCATCGGTCTTCTATTCTTAAAAATTATTACTCATGCAGAGAGTTTTCTCTTGTTTAGACGTCGTGAAGCAAAAGTATCCTTTGACACCTCGAATGGCACTGAGGAAGGCGAGAGATTCTGCAAACCAATCAGGAAGGGAGAGGAAAAGCTATCTGAAAAATGCTGAGGTTGTTGAACATAGGCAAGAAGTATCAGAGACGCCGACAACTGCGAACAATCAGGCGGAATGAAATAACAATAGCTTTTTTGTAAAACCTTTATAGCCAAGAGGAAAGGTTTCAGTTAGACCTCTAAGTTAGCTATATTTAAACTTGACATTTGATTTAAACTTATCATGACAGTGGTTACAAAGAAACAGAACATTTGTCTAGTTTTTGCCTAAATTTTACGGCGAAGTTAGTTGTAACTCTAATTGTTGTTAGTTATGACAAAATTGATTCATTTTGTGGATTTTGATTTGTAAATGAAGTCATTTGTCTAGTTCTTGCTTAGATTTTCCTTCTGATTTAACGATTGGTTTGATTTAATTCATCGGTGGCTATGTGTTCTCTCATCATGCAGCTTTAGCATGCAGTTATCAAAATTACTCCCGTTTATGTCGATTTTTTTTGTGCTAGAACTGAAAGAATTTTTGAAGTCGGACTTTTTTCCCTGTCTCATATTCATATTGCAATAGCTTCTCAAGAAATTGTGTTTCTCAATGTAATTTTTAATTTAAGATGAAATGGATAATTGCGAAAAATTGGCCCAAATTGAAGGTTTTGTCGCTGAGCGTTATGTTCAAAAAACGGCCAATGAAATACATTTGCTCACAGAATTGATGTCCCAAGAAAGTTACATGAATTTGATTGATTCTGACAGAGATTTCAAAAAGCTGAGTCAGGATATGGAAGAAATTTACAAATGTGCTCTCACTGAAGGTTTTCGTATCGAAGCTGACAATTTCGGCGGGTACTGTTTGGTGAATCGCAGTGGAAAAGTAATCAAAAAAGGTGAAATCAAATGTGCTGTAGGCTTGCTGGCAAAAAAACCAAAAGATCGTGTGATTGATGACTGGTCCCTTATGGAAGGCGATAAATTGTTAGTTGGCGTCGCAAGGTGGGCAAATCACTCGTGTGTCCCAAACTGCGATTACTACATGAGTGGTGGCTTCAAAGGCAGAGAGTGCGTACGACTGCGAGCGATTCGTGAAATCAAGCCGGGCGAAGAACTGACTACTTATTACAATGAAGATTTTTTTGGAGAAAATAATAAGTTTTGTCTCTGTGGACATGTATCCGAGCACGGTATAGAAGCAGAGGAGTCAGAAGATAAAATGAGCGAAGTAGGTATGAAGCCCTCAAAACGAAAACGAACAGTGATTCCCAGAATAAAAGTAAATGCAAGGGATGTGCGTTCCTCATTGCTCACTGACATTATCAAGTTCTATAGCGAAGATTCAAATGCCACTGTTGTTTCGGAGACAAGCTCAATTCCTCTCAACTGTGGCCCCGCCTGTGACGGAGATGATTTAGCAAGATTTGGAAGTCCAGAATGCAATGATTCATCAGATGGAGTTAGTAGCACCGTTATTAGCTTGCCTTCTGACCATTTTCAGAGCAACACGGCACTTGATCTGTTCAGCAACCACAGTTTTAACGATAGTGGTGATGAAATTGTGTCGTATGAACGTAATGATTCAAATGGGCTTTTGCATCAAGTATCAGGTGTTTCTGTGGAAAATTTGAAAGCCTCGCTTTTGGCTATTGTTTCGGTCCATAATGCTTCTGATGCGCTTTTGAACGATCTCTTGAAGCGTGATCAGCTACTCTTTGACGGTCAATCTGTTTCGCCGTGGGCAGTTAAAAAACAATTTGAAGACTTCTGCAGCTCTTATCAGTGTGACAGGACGTTGGTTGAGAAAGGGGAGCTGATTTTAATAAATTTTCGCCCGTTGCTTGTCGATATTGTGAAGACTTCTCTTTCCGAAATGTTTGAGTACGCTGAAAAGAAACTTACCACGCGCGATATTCTAATGCCAAAATTTGCCATGAATGATCAAAGGGAGGTGATTGTGAGGTTAATTGTAAACACAGATGGAGCTGCTGTTTGCAAGACTCCGACAACCTCGGCGTGGCCGCTGTTCTTTGCTATTGCTGATCTACCACCTAAGCAACGACAACTTTTTAAAAATCTTGTACTAGGAGCGCTGTTTGTTGGTTCAGGCTATCCAGATTTTGATGTTTTTTTGAGCATATACAAAACGAGTTGTCTGTTTCGGAGAAGCTCACTTTCAATGAACAAGAATTGACAATTACATTTGAGCCAATCTTGTTAGTAACTGATCTGATTGCAAAATCCAAAGTACTCAAAATGAAGCAGTTCAATGGTTACTATGGTTGCACTTTATGCACACAGAGAGGAATTCATCTAGCATACACACATCGATACCCTCATGATCACTCTTTTGAAATGCGCTCATTCGATTCGCATATGAGAAACATACAAGAGCTAGAGAATGGAAGCATTGATAAATTAAGAGCGGAGTTGGGACCAAAAGAGGACTGCGAATTCAAAACTCATGGCGTGAAAGGTAGAAGCAAAGCTTTTGATGTAATTTCAAATCAACCCCTTTCGTCTCCAATTGACCCAATGCACCAAATTTTTCTTGGTGTAGCAAAAGATCTTCTTCAACATCATTATAATAAAATGGATGTAGATCATAAAGCTGAAATTAATTCGTTCCTCGAGTACGTTGACTTACCGAAAGAGTTCAAAAATAACGTCAGAAGTCTCGAAGCCTTAGCCAGCTTCAAAGCAAAGGAAGTGAAGTTTTTGTTGTTTTATTTGTCAGCCATAATTTTCCCTCCGTATTTGCATGGTGAAGAACGAAGAAGTGACGCAGTGGATCTCAAAAAATTGGTTTTTGCTCTTCGTGAACTTTTTGAATCTAACGAGAATGCTAACTTTTGTGATAAACTGCTGTCAGAATTCTGCATCAGCATGTCGGAGAAAACAAATAAGATGGAGTCGATAAATTTTCATCTACTCCGGCATCTAGGATGGCAGGCGAAAAATATAGGACCATTGTTCACCGCATCTGCTGCCATGTTTGAGTCGGCCAACAGACTTTTGATTGCACCACTCACAGGAACCGTAAACCAGTGTCAGCTCCTAGTACGAGGATTTGTGAGAGCAAAAATGATCGCGAAAATGACTGTAGAAGACGACTGTCTGGCTGAAATGCTCACAACTTTTAACGAGAAGAAAAAACTAGATGAATGTTACGGATTTGTAGAAAACACTGAGACAAGAAAGTTTCGCACAGAAAATCCAAATTTGAAACTGTTTTGTCGTAAAATTGGAAATTTTTTCTTATCATCGGCGGCCTACGGACGAGGATGTGTTGCTGATAAGTTTGTTTGTGTCTCAATAGACGACGACCTAAGTGGCGACGAGTATTTTGTCGGCGAAATTCTCTTCTTTTTTCGTGGAGATGTGGAACGCTGTGTGCTTCGAAAACTCCGAGTTGTCAAGAAACTGAAATTAGTTACAATGCAAGAGCAAAATTTTGTTCCTTTTGGTTTCGTTGTGGAAGATACAGAGGAGAAAATGGAAATAGTTTTGACGGCCATTAAATATAAACTCTTCTATTTTAAATTTAATGAAGTCTCCTATCTGATTACAATGCTCAGCCACTTCGAGCACAACTAAGGAGCCCAAAAAATTTTTAGTCCTTTGTTAGTTTCGATTTATAGCGTGTTTGTTCTTTCCTAACAAATTTTTCAATAGATTATTTTGCGGGGCATGGTTTTTCGGACTTCTGTGTTTCTATTATGGGCAAATTCAATAAGGTCAAAAGGTTGTTGTACATTATAGCACTTGTATACAGAGTGCAAAACGAAAAGAGTTTTTGATGCAGCTTGCAAAGGAAAAAAGTTAGTTTTTCGTACGTTAATTTCCGATTAATTCGAATAATTAATTTTAAATAATTTTTAATTGGCCTTTTTGATAAGATCATAGAGTTGTCCAAATCAAACCAAACTCGGTATGGAGTATCCGATGTGCAGTTACAAGGTGAAACTGAAATAATTTTGGTATAGCTAGCCTAGGAAAAAAGTTAGTTTTTCATACGGAACTTTTTGAATTTCTCGAAAAAGGAATTTTAAAAATAGGTCTTTTTTATCGGATCAAGAAGTTGTTCAAATCGAACCAAATTAGGTATGGAGTATCCCCAGGGTATGTTAACCGTTAAACAGAAAGGTTTTTTCGGTATAGCTTGGCTAGGGAAAAAGTTAGCTTTTCATACGGAAATTTCTTTTTATTTCCGTATAATTTTGAATAAGTAATTTTAGAAATAAGTGTTTTTGATTAGGTCTTAGAGTTGTCCAAATTGAACCAAACTCGGTATGGAGTATCCCCAGGGTATGTAGAGTCTAAAACAGAAAGAATTTTTGGTATAGCTTGCCTAGGAAAAAAGTTAGTTTTTCATACGGAAAGTTGCGATTATTTCGTTTAAATTGCAATTATTGAATTTTAAAAATAGGTCTATTTCGTCGGGTCAAGGAGTTGTCCAAATCAGACCAAACTTGGCATGGAGTGTCCCCAGGGTATGTAGAGTGTAAAACAAAAAGAATTTTTGGTATAGCTTGCCTAGGAAAAAAGTTAGTTTTTCATACGGAAATTTGCGAATTTCGCAAATAGCGAATTTTGAAAATAGGTCTATTTCATCGGGTCAAGGAGTTGTCCAAATCAGACCAAACTTGGCGTGGAGTATCCACAGGGTATGTAGAGTGTAAAACAAAAAGAATTTTTGGTATAGTTTGGCTAGGAAAAAAGTTAGTTTTTCATACGGAAATTTGCGAATTTCGCAAATAGCGAATTTTGAAAACAGGTCTATTTCATCGGGTCAAGGAGTTGTCCAAATCAGACCAAACTTGGCGTGGAGTATCCACAGGGTATGTAGAGTGTAAAACAAAAAGAATTTTTGGTATAGCTTGCCTAGGAAAAAAGTTAGTTTTTCATACGGAAATTTGCGAATTTCGCAAATAGCGAATTTTGAAAATAGGTCTATTTCATCGGGTCAAGGAGTTGTCCAAATCAGACCAAACTTGGCGTGGAGTATCCACAGGGTATGTAGAGTGTAAAACAAAAAGAATTTTTGGTATAGCTTGCCTAGGAAAAAAGTTAGTTTTTCATACGGAAATTTGCGAATTTCGCAAATAGCGAATTTTGAAAATAGGTCTATTTCATCGGGTCAAGGAGTTGTCCAAATCAGACCAAACTTGGCGTGGAGTATCCACAGGGTATGTAGAGTGTAAAACAAAAAGAATTTTTGGTATAGTTTGGCTAGGAAAAAAGTTAGTTTTTCATACGGAAATTTGCGAATTTCGCAAATAGCGAATTTTGAAAACAGGTCTATTTCATCGGGTCAAGGAGTTGTCCAAATCAGACCAAACTTGGCGTGGAGTATCCACAGGGTATGTAGAGTGTAAAACAAAAAGAATTTTTGGTATAGCTTGCCTAGGAAAAAAGTTAGTTTTTCATACGGAAATTTGCGAATTTCGCAAATAGCGAATTTTGAAAATAGGTCTATTTCATCGGGTCAAGGAGTTGTCCAAATCAGACCAAACTTGGCGTGGAGTATCCACAGGGTATGTAGAGTGTAAAACAAAAAGAATTTTTGGTATAGCTTGCCTAGGAAAAAAGTTAGTTTTTCATACGGAAATTTGCGAATTTCGCAAATAGCGAATTTTGAAAATAGGTCTATTTCATCGGGTCAAGGAGTTGTCCAAATCAGACCAAACTTGGCGTGGAGTATCCACAGGGTATGTAGATTGTAAAACAAAAAGAATTTTTGGTATAGCTTGCCTAGGAAAAAAGTTAGTTTTTCATACGGAAATTTGCGAATTTCGCAAATAGCGAATTTTGAAAATAGGTCTATTTCATCGGGTCAAGGAGTTGTCCAAATCAGACCAAACTTGGCATGGAGTATCCCCAGGGTATGTAAAGTGTAAAACAAAAAGAATTTTTGGTATAGCTTGCCTAGGAAAAAAGTTAGTTTTTCATACGGAAATTTGCGAATTTCGCAAATAGCGAATTTTGAAAATAGGTCTATTTCATCGGGTCAAGGAGTTGTCCAAATCAGACCAAACTTGGCGTGGAGTATCCACAGGGTATGTAGAGTGTAAAACAAAAAGAATTTTTGGTATAGTTTGGCTAGGAAAAAAGTTAGCTTTTCATACGGAAATTTCCTATTATTTCCGTATAATTTTGAATAAGTAATTTTAGAAAAAGCTCTTTTTGAATAGGTCTTAGAGTTGTTCAAATCAAACCAAAACCGGTATGGAGTATCCCATGTGTAGTTAGAAGGTGAAACGGAAATAGTTTTTGGTATAGCTTGCCTAGGAAAAAAGTTAGTTTTTCATACGGAACTTTTTGATTTTCTCGAAAAAGGAATTTTAAAAAAAGGTCTTTTTGATCGGGTCAAGGAGTTGTCCAAATCTAATCAAAGTTGCTATGCAGTATCTACAGGGTATGTAGAGTCTAAAACAGAAAGAATTTTGCTATAGCTTGTATAGGAAAAAAGTTAGTTTATCATACGGAAATTTGCGATTATTCCGAATGACGAATTTTTAAAATAGGCCTTTTTCGTATGGTCAAAAACTCCTTGAAATTGAACCAAACTCGGTATAGAGTATCCCATGTGTATCTAGAGTGTAAAACAGAAAGAATGTTTGTTATAGCTTGCCTAGGAAAAAGTTCGGTTTTCAATCGGAAATCTCGACTTTTTCGCTTATTCTATTTTCAAAAATAGAGAAATTTTATCGGATCAAGGACTTTTTCAAAGTGAACCAAATTGATATCCCAGACTACCAATAACATTTACGTTGTAATGCAAAAAGAATGGCCCGCTTAGCTTTCCTAGAAAAAAAGTTCGTATCTCAATCGGAAATCTCGACTTTTTCGCTTATTCTATTTTCAAAAATATAGAAATTTCATCGGGTCAAGGAGTTGTCCAAATCTAACCAAAGTTGGTATGGAGTATCCCCTGTGTACGTAGATTAGAAAACAAAAAGAATTTTTGCTATAGCTTGCGTAGGAAAAAAGTTAGTTTTTGGTAAGTTAATTTCCGATTAATTCGAATAATTAATTTTAAATAATTTTTAAAAATAGGTCTTTTTGATAAGGTCAAGCAGTTGTTCAAATCAAACCAAACTCGGCATGGAGTATCCCGAGGGTATGTAGAGTGTAAAACAAAAAGAATTTTTGGTATAGCTTGCCTAGGAAAAAAGTTAGTTTTTCATACGGAAATTTGCGAATTTCGCAAATAGCGAATTTTGAAAATAGGTCTATTTCATCGGGTCAAGGAGTTGTCCAAATCAGACCAAACTTGGCATGGAGTATCCCAAGGGTATCGAGAGTGTAAAACAGAAAGAATTTTTTGTTTAGCTTGCCTAGGAAAAAAGTTAGTTTTTCATACGGAAATTTGCTATTATTTCCGAATAATTTTGAATAAGTAATTTTAAAAATAAGTCTTTTTGATTCGGTCTTAGAGTTGTCCAAATCGAACCAAACTCGGTATGCAGTATCCCCAGGGTGTGTAGAGTGTAAAACAAAAAGAATTTCTGGTTTAGCTTGCCTAGGAAAAAAGTTAGTTTTTCATACGGAAATTTGCGATTATTTCAAATACTTATTTTTTAAATACAGTATTTTTCGTCGGGTCAAGGAGTTGTTCAAATCGAACCAAACTCGGTATGCAGTATCCCGAGGGTATGTAGAGTGTAAAACAAAAAGAATTTTTGGTATAGCTTGCCTAGGAAAAAAGTTAGTTTTTCATACGGAAATTTGCTATTATTTCCGAATAATTTTGAATAAGTAATTTTAAAAATAAGTCTTTTTGATTAGGTCTTAGAGTTGTCCAAATTGAACCAAACTCGGTATGGAGTATCCCCAGGGTATGTAGAGTCTAAAACAGAAAGAATTTTTGGTATAGCTTGCCTAGGAAAAAAGTTAGTGTTTCATACGGAATTTTGCGATTATTTCGTTTATTTAATTTTTAAATATAGTATTTTTCATCGGGTCAAGGAGTTGTTCAAATCAAACCAAACTGGGTATTGAGTATACCATGGGTACCTAGAGTGTAAAACAAAAAGAATTTTTGGTATAGCTTGCCTAGAAAAAAAGTTGGGTTTGCAGACGGATTTTTGCGATTATTTCGTTTATTTAATTTTTAACTATAGTATTTTTCGTCGGGTCAAGGAGTTGTTCAAATTGAACCAAACTTGGTATAGAGTATCCCCAGGGTATGTAGAGTCTAAAACAAAAAGAATTTTTGCTATAGCTTGCCTAGGAGAAAAGTCAGTTTTTCATACGGAAATGTGCAATTATTTCGAATAACTTGAGATTATTGAATTTTAAAAATAGAGAAATTTTATCGTATCAAGGACTTTTTCAAAGCGAACCAAATTGATATCCCAGACTACCAGTAACATTTACGTTGTAATGCAAAAAGAATGGCCAGCTTAGCTTTCCTAGAAAAAAAGTTCTTATCTCAATCGGAAATCTCGACTTTTTCGCTTATTCTATTTTCAAAAATAGAGAAAATTTATCGGGTCAAGGACTTTTTCAAAGTCAACCAAATTGATATCCCAGACTACCAGTAACATTTAGGTTGTAATGCAAAAAGAATGGTCGGCCTAACGTTCCTAGAAAAAAGGTTTGTATCTCAATCGGAATTCTCGACTTTTTCGCTTATTCTATTTTCAAAAATAGAGAAATTTTATCGGATCAAGGACTTTTTCAAAGTGAACCAAATTGATATCCCAGACTACCAGTAACATTTAAGTTGTAATGCAAAAAGAATCGTCCGCCTAACGTTCCTAGAAAAAAGTTTGTATCTCAATCGGAATTCTCGACTTTTTCGCTTATTCTATTTTCAAAAATAGAGAAATTTTATCGGATCAAGGACTTTTTCAAAGTGAACCAAATTGATATCCCAGACTACCAGTAATATTTACGTTGTAATGAAAAAGAATGGCCCGCTTAGCTTTCGTAGAAAAAAAGTTCGTATCTCAATAGGAAATCTCGACTTTTTCGCTTATTCTATTTTCAAAAATATAGAAATTTCATCGGGTCAAGGAGTTGTTCAAATCGAACCAAACTCGGTATGCAGTATCCCCAGGGTATGTAGAGTGTAAAACAAAAATAATTTTTGGTATAGCTTGCATAGGAAAAAAGTTAGTTTTTCATACGGACAGTTGCCTTTATTTCGTTTAAATTGCAATTATTGAATTTTAAAAATAGGTCTATTTCGTCAGGTCGAGGAGTTGTCCAAATCGAACGAAACTCGGTATGGAGTATCCCAAGTGTATATAGAATCTACAACGAAAAGAATTTTTGCTATAGCTTGCCTAGGAAAAAAGTTAGTATTTCATACGGAACTTTTTGAATTTCTCGAAGAAGGAATTTTAAATCAAGGTCTTTTTTATCGGATCAAGAAGTTGTCCAAATTGAACCAAACTTGGTATGGAGTATCCCCTGTGTAGGTAGAGTGTAAAACAAAAAGAATTTTTGGTATACCTTGCCTAGGAAAAAAGTTAGTTTTTCATACGGAAAGTTGCCTTTATTTCGTTTAAATTGCAATTATTGAATTTTAAAAATAGGTCTATTTCGTCAGGTCGAGGAGTTGTCCAAATCGAACGAAACTCGGTATGGAGTATCCCAAGTGTATATAGAATCTACAACGAAAAGAATTTTTGCTATAGCTTGCCTAGGAAAAAAGTTAGTATTTCATACGGAACTTTTTGAATTTCTCGAAAAAGGAATTTTAAATATAGGTCTATTTCATCGGGTCAAGGAGTTGTCCAAATCAGACCAAACTTGGCATGGAGTATCCCCAGGGTATGTAGAGTGTAAAACAAAAAGAATTTTTGGTATAGCTTGCCTAGGAAAAAAGTTAGTTTTTCATACGGAAATTTGCGAATTTCGCAAATAGCGAATTTTGAAAATAGGTCTATTTCATCGGGTCAAGGAGTTGTCCAAATCAGACCAAACTTGGCGTGGAGTATCGACAGGGTATGTAGAGTGTAAAACAAAAAGAATTTTTGGTATAGTTTGGCTAGGAAAAAAGTTAACTTTTCATACGGAAATTTCCTAATATTTCCGTATAATTTTGAAGAAGTAATTTTAGAAAGAGCTCTTTTTGAATTGGTCTTAGAGTTGTTCAAATCAAACCAAACCCGGTATGGAGTATCCCATGTGTAGTTAGAAGGTGAAACGGAAATAATTTTTGGTATAGCTTGCGTAGGAAAAAAGTTAGTTTTTCGTACGTCAGTTTCCGATTAATTCGAATATTTATTTTTAAATAATTTTTAAAAATAGGTCTTCTTGATTAGGTCTTAGAGTTGTCCAAATTGAACCAAACTTGGTATGGAGTATCCCCTGTGTAGATAGAGTGTAGGAAAAGAAGAATTTTTGCTAAAGTTTGTCTAGGAGAAAAGTTAGTATTTCATACGGAACTTTTTGAATTTCTCGAAAAAGGATTTTTAAATATAGGTCTTTTTTATCGGATCAAGAAGTTGTTCAAATCAAACCAAAATTGGTATGGAGTATCCCCAGGGTATATAGAGTCTACAACAAAAAGAATTTTGCTATAGCTTGCGTAGGAAAAAAGTTAGTTTTTCGTACGTCAGTTTCCGATTAATTCGAATATTTAATTTTAAATAATTTTTAAAAATAGGTCTCTTTGATTAGGTCTTAGAGTTGTTCAAATCAAACCAAACTTGATGTGGATTGTTCCCAGTGTTCCTAGAGTGTAAGGCAAAAAGAATATTTGATGTAGCTGTTGTTGGTGCAGAAGTTATGTGTTTTAAGTGTTGCTTGGTTTTTTTAAAAAAAAAATTAAAAATATAGAGTTAAAAATGGGTGGGACGCCTTTCGGGCGTCAAGATTTTTCGGTGCTCTCCCTTACCCCTCCCCTCGTTCCCTCGCCCGTGTTTTCGTCTCTCGCTCGTGTCTCGCGTTCTCTCGCTCGTCTCTCGCTCGTCTCGCGTTCTCTCGCTCGTTTTTCGCTCGTTTTTCGCTCGTCTCTCGCGTTGTCTCGCTCGTCTCTCGCTTCGGTCTTTTGGTTTGAGTCTATGATGTGTGTTTATGATGTGTGATATATGTTTATGTTGATTTCAGCTTTCTTGAATGAGTGTCAAAAAAATTCTTATCTTATTAGAGGTTCATTTTATTCTTAATGCTGATAGATAGACACCTTGAATAATTTTGCTCACCACAGCAAAAAAAGGCACTGTCTACTATTAGTATAAAGATGTTCATGTACCTCACGTAAAAAAAGACTTTAAATATCTGGATTTGTGGAGTTTTGGAACCCTCTCTGTCTTCAGCTTCAAGGATCTGCACTGCACCCCAGCAGGTCATATTTTTTTCCGTCTGGTGAACGCACGAAAGTCTGGACATGAACGCACGGTGGTCTGGACATGAACGCACGATGGTCTGGACATGACCGCACGATGGTCTGGACATGAACGCACGAAAGTCTGGAAATGAACGCACGAAAATTTTTCGTGCGTTCATGTCCAGACCATCGTGCGTTCATGTCCAGACCATCGTGCGTTCACCAGACCATCGTGCGTTCATGTCCAGACCATCGTGCGTTCATGTCCAGACCATCGTGCGTTCATCCGTGTTTCCAGACCGTGTAATTTTGAACGCACGACACCCCCTTCGTGCGTTCATTTCGGTCTGGACATATCTGGTTTCGGTCTGGGACCTCAGCCTGGGTTGTTCCCACACAGGGAGACTATGTATAACGAGGAGAGCAGGCAATTAATATAAACTGTTTAAATTTTTGTTTTTCTTACTTTTTAAAAATCTAACGAAATGTATCTAATATCAATTATTATGTCTTTAAAATAACCATACACAGAGTATTTTCCCAGAAAATGAATAAAGACAACAAGTTTAGAGAATATTAAAAAAGAGATTTTTGGTTACACTATAGACTATAGTTAAAATTGCTGAGATGTTGTTCGAACTGATATTTCAATTAAATATATATATATATATATATATATATATATATATATATATATATATATCAATTTTTATTACAAACTTTTGTACTAGGTACATTATAGTCTATACAAGAGTGATTCGTTAACGTTTTTTGTCTATGAAATTCTTGAGTCTTTGAAAATGTCTGACAAAATAACTCAGAAAGGTAGGAACTATTTAAAAAAAAACTTAAAGAAAAATAAAAAATATCAAAAAGGAAAAGCCGTTCAAAAAGTTTTAATGTCCGCTTGATTTCAAATTGCGTGACAATCCCATCTTTGAGAGCGCAAAGCATCCTTTAATTCAGTTTGGAAGACACAAAATTAGTGTACAACAACCAAATACTAGATTTGAATTTTTTGTTGGTTGAAGTCGATGACCTTGTGTTTCCAATCACTATAGAATTGAAACAAGGAGAATCAGTACAGTGCGTCCGCACATAAGGTTCCGACCCCGCATATCCACATGTTTGACTTGATTGTCGACCAAATGAGGAAAAGATAAAAAGACTTTCAAGAAATCGCATATATTGATCAACAATAATTGGTGTATGAATGAAAAAATCACTTCCAACTCAAAGCACGTATTAAAATAAATAAAGCCGCGTTAGTGAGCCAAAGAAAATTGTCATTAATAGGATCACGAGACAAGATAAACAAAACAAATCAAATAACAACAACAATCATTTACCTCAAAAACTCATTTTTTTTTGAAGAAGAAATATATAATAACAAAGTAAAAAAAGCTAAAGTTTCGATTAAAACCTATACAAAGCAAACTAGCTTGATTTTTGCCAATTCAAAACCTCAAATAGATTTATTTTCGTTCCTACTAAAAATAGATTTTGAGACTTGTCAGTTTGCAGAATATGTCGAGCGACTACAAATATAAACGAAAAGGTCAGACGAAAAACTACTTTCTGTTAAATTTTGCAATAAAACGGCGTGGAAGCGGTTAAAACCATATATAATTGAAAAAAATTAAAATATAGCCAATAGCGTCTCTTTTAAAATCCAATGTTGAGATATTTGACCGCTGAATAATGAGACTGGGTATCAAGTTTTAAAAAAAAAAGGAGAAAATTCAAAATACAGTTATCTCAAAAATTTTTCGAAAAAATTTAATTTCAAAGGCATCAATTAGATAGCAACGAAATCCCTGAAGAGGTTTATTTATTTTTTAATAAAGGTTTCAGGATCCGCTAATAGTCTGAATATGTCCTACATCTACAAAAAGAACGATAAAAAGACAAAAATCAAAAACTAAATATTTTGAAAACTTGTATTGAAGGCGTAAGCACTGCAATATAAAACGTAGATTTGCTCAACTCTGCATGTTCAACACCAATAATTAAATATGCAATTTGTAGTTAGGGAGACTAGATAACATGTTGTTGAAAAACAGCCAAGTTCAAGTTTAACAGTACATCTTTTTATATCTTCTAAAACATTTGATTCCAAATTCATGAGAAATTTTAGCTATCAAATGAATCATTAAACAGTTCCTCCAGAGCAAGCCTCCCTGATCTGAATTTATTCAGTTTGGCTCATTCAACTACACAAAGAACTACAAACATAAACGAAGCTCGAAAAAACAACCTATTCTTTTGCAAAAAACAGGCTTCGAGGCCGTTAAAGCAATAAGCCATGCACCAAAAATTGCCACATGTTGAATTTTGCCTTTTTTTCATCATCAGTAGTTGTCATTGGCTGCCTGTATTTATTTAGAGTCGGTAACAAGTTGGCAAAAAAACAGCAAAAATTGAAATTAAAAAAATACCTGTTTACTTTTTTTGAAAACCTTTGATTCAAACAACTATAATCAGCAAACAGGTTCTTTTGTTCATCCATAGGAAGACGCTAACACCTGAAGTTATCTAGAATTTGTCAAGGGACTACAACACGATTGACAAATAGCGACCGAAAACAAAAAAATAGGATTTATTCTTCTAGAAGAAAGAGTCGAAGCAGTTGAAGCAAAAATCTGTTCGTGGAAAAACCAAAAAGTTCAAAAATATTTTCAATTAAAGTGCCCAAAAGGTGACACTTGAACTTTCAATAACGCGACAAGAGTTTAAAAAGAACTTAAATGATGGGAAAATGTCCAAAAATTGTAAATTTTTACTAAAACTTGTAGTATCAAAGCGGAAAAACGATTTCTTATAACGCAAAATCGCAGTAAATATTACTTTTTTCATCAAAAATGAAACCCCATGACCAGTGTTTACTGACGTTGAGCGAGAGGTTGACCATGAGAGGAGAAGAAAGTCGCAATGCTCAATAAATCATTGTTCACTATAAAAATTTGGATTTTTTAAAGTCATAACGACCATAAGCTTTCGACTAAAAAGCAAAATAAGTTTCCTTGAAACCCTCTAGGAAGGAAATTAGTCGGATCTGTCATTAGTTTATTTTGGTATTAATTACTTTTTTCGGTAATTAAAGGAAAAACTGGGGAAAAGCGAACATCTTTAAAAAAACATCGACTGATTACAATCAGTTCTTTTGGAATTCAGGAAACAGCGATTAGACCAAAATTAAATTGGCTATTGCCATTCGTCTATTGGAAACACTTTATTGTTCCAAATATTATGGACATTGATTACTTCAGAAAAAAGTCAATGTATCAAACATAAATGATGCATTCTGCTTAATTAAAGAGTTCAATTAGCGAACAACCAGAAAACGTTTAATTCAAGTCGACTCTCAAAGCATCCACAATTGAAACTGGCCTTTTTCAAAGGCATCGAAAATTGCGTCAGCAGTTTTTAGGTGTATTAATGCTGTAAATATAAACAAATTGGACTACAAAAGCCTATTTCCAGCTATTTTTGATGGAAAAAATGCTGAAATTTGACAAATTCAGCACCATTTTTGGAAACAAATTGAACCAAACGGTTGAAAAACACCCATTTTTTAGACGTAAAATGAACAAAACTTTACATACCAATTTTCACATATATTTAAGCAAATTTGGCAAAAAATGCATAAAAATAAGAAAAAGTGAAAAGAAACAACGAAAATCAGTCAAACGTTCACAAAATTCTAAACCTCGGTAACTGGATGGAAAAAACAAAATTTAGAAAACTTTTCAGTTATAATTTTACTAAATTGATTGACATTGTTATTATCAATTTTTAAAAATTGTAGCTAAAATGACGATTTTTTTAATCAAAAATAGTAAAAATGTGAACAAAACAACGGATTTCGGTCTACTATTCTCAAAATTTCAAACCATTATAACTCTCTTTAAAAAACGAAAATAAAAAAAATCTTTTTAATGTCACATTCTACACTGGACGGGTTTTCTAATGATAACACTCACAACCCTCTACGATGAATATATCGATCGGCGAAAATTGTCTGAACAAAAAAACCCGTTTGAGTATATAGTTCCTCCCCCACTAAAGTGGGTCGGAACAATGAAGTGCAATTTTTAAATAGTAAAATTGAATCTTTTCCCAGTTTCCGTTTCCAAAGAAAAAAGAATTACAGCAACGATATCATGGTTTTTGATTAGTTTTCATTTGTTCATCTCGAACAGAGAATTAGGTCTTAGTAGGCTTCATGTAGTTTCTTCAATATCAGAGACATAAAACTATTATCTTCATTTTATCCTATTGTGAAAAAAAGATTGTTTTGTCAGTGACATTGGCAAATATTTTTCAGTGCAAATGAGGCGACGATAAAGTAGAAAAGAGAAAAACTCCACCAGCACTCGTGTAAATGGTTTGCTCTATTGCATTTCCTGGTTTTTAATATCTAACGGATCTTAGAAAATCCTTTTTTGATTAGTATCATCCTTCAATTTTTCTTTTCTAATAATGAGGAAAAAGACAGCCAAATCTTTGAAAAAAACCGTGTTTTGGGCAAACATTTCTTGTTTAACAGAAATAATTTTAAGAAATAATTCAGAAATTTTATAGATTTTATTCCCTGTTAGCAAAAATAGTGCCTGATATTAAGCGAATCTGTGAAAGTAGGTGTTGAACCTGTAAGTTTATTGACTAGAAAGATGCAACCGAATGTAGCTTTTTGAGCTGGTTAGCTTGCGCCAATACTTTAACTGTGTTTGATTTATTGACGTAAAACGTATGAACTAGGTTAATCAAAATCAAATAAAAGAAGGTCGTACAAATTAAATTGTTAGGTGGCAAAAAGTTTTAGTAATGACTAAGACTTTAACTAAAACTCATTAAAACTTACAAGGGTCTATTTGTATAATAGAAGGCATTGAGCTGTGATCTTTCGTTGATGTCATCGATTACCCTATTAAGATTCTACTTACAGGATGTAGGCCAAGCTAATCTTATATATAACAGTAAGCCAAAACTTATTGCGCCACTCGACTTATCCGGGTTGACCACCATACACTGATCTTAGATACAATATCAAAGTATTATATGGAGTGTATGGCTTCTTAGTTACCATTTCCATGACCATGCAAAATTTTAAAAGTACTCTAAAACGAAGTGTTTGGGCTTGCTATACAAAGCTCTAGAGGCATTATTGCATTTGGATACGGCATTTAATTTTTTTTGTCAATGGTTTCTTAGATAACATATCCAAGACCATAGACTTTTATGGCCCATCCAAGATCATAAACCTTTTTTGGTGGAAACTCATTTTTTTTAACTCAAAGACGCCTTTTGCAACATCTCGTTAGGGTTTCCGACGAAAAATTGGCGATCTAAAATTTACTCAAGAAAAAAAATTGGATGTCTTGGATACCTTATCCAAGACCATATACTTTTATGAGCCATCCAAGATCATCAGCCTTTTTTCGTGGAACCTCATTGTTTTTAATCAAAAACGTATTTCGCAACATCTATGAAGGCTTCCAACGAAAAAATGGAGATCTGAAAATTACCAAGTAAAAAAATTGTGGTGTCTTGGATATCAAATCCATGACCATAGACTGTTATGGGCCATACAAGATCATCAAACGTTTTTGTGCAACTTCATTTTTTGCCTCCAAAAAACGTTTTACAACACAAAAAAGAGACTACAGACGAAACACCAGAGAGGCTGCGGACGTTTCCGCAAGAAAATTTTTTCGACTAGACAACATCATTGCTTCCTTCTGCTGTATGGTTCTTTTAGGCTTTTTCAATTTCGGTGATATAACAATTTGCCGTATTTCGTGGATTGGGAAAAAATTTCTATACAGGTTACAAAAAACACCTGAAGCCAGCGTATGTGCCTCAAATCTCCGAGGAATGTCTTTTTTTGGCATTTTGTTGTTATGGTCTTCGATAAGATTGCCAAAAACTCCATAATTAAATTATTTCCGTATTTCTTCCATAAAAAATCCTTTTTTCATATTTTTATTGTTGCCTCAAAGTTGTCCGAAATTAGAGTAATCTGCCACTCTTGTATAGTACTTTTTGGTAAATTATAATTTCTCTAGTTAAAAGCTAATCAGTTTATTCGTTTTTTGTCTAAGTTAATTGGAAGTAGTTTTAAAGAGTTTATCTGCCTTTATCAACATTTACAAGGATGATTTGGGCTAAACAACTGTTTTAACTGGAAAAGCAATGTAATCTAAGACTTTTATGTTTTGAGGATAACCGATGTTCACTTCAGCAGCATGTGGAGTTCTATACAAAAAAAAGTTAGAGGAAAAGAAACGAAAACATCCGTAAATTTTCTCGCAAATAAATTGCTTCTAGATTCAAAGTCAGTTGCAAAAACAAGAAATGTTCTGTTCACAGAAAAGATTTTCGTATCATAGAGCTGATGCAAGCATGATATTTAGAGGGTATATTGAATAACAGAAAGCTCATTCAATTACTTAAAAGAAAGCTTTTGTTCTTCAGAAATTGGATCTTGTTTCTAATTCATTATATTATAAATCGCTGTTTTTCGTGGAATGGGGAAAATTTCTGCTATGAAAAATGCAAAACACACCTGAACTTAGCTTCATTTTTCTCAAAACAAGTCGCTTTTTGGCATTTTGTTGTTATGGTTTTTGTTATGATTGCCAAGAACACCATAAAAAATTTTTGTTTAAGTTAGCTATTGTTCTTCACAATCAGGCTTTTTTGATTTTGACAAAAACTATTTTTTAATGTAATTTTTGGATTAGGAAAAAATTGCTCTCCACGCTGCATTAAACATCAGAAACAAACATATATGCAATAAGGCATTATTGGAATTTTGTTTTTTGTTCTTTGATATGATTGCCAAGACCTTCAAAAACAAAAAATTTTTGAAAAAGAATTTTTGGCATCTTTTTTGTGATTGTTGCGTCAACGTTGTCCTAATTAGTATAATCCAGCACTCTCTTGTAGCAGTTTTCTGCTATGTTATAAATTTTTTTGGCCTCTCCCCGTTACTCTGTGTTTCTTTTCTAACAAAAAATGAACTATTTTTCAAAAGTTTTATCTGCTTTTTTTTTAATTTACATCGTTCATTCTTGTGATACCAGTTCCCAACGGAAAACTAATACAAACTAAAACTTTTTTTGGCAGCGGATACTTGATGTTCACTCCAAAGACTTTTGGAGATCCTTTCTAAAAAATTTGAGGAAAAGGAGGAAAATGAATGCAAATCTTCTCGGAAATACTTGTTGTTCTTAAACATTATTTCTGTTGTAGGTACACTGACACGTCATTTCACACAATCTTTAATATTTCAGATTAATTTTTTGCCAAGTTAAAGAAAGTATTGAATTGAGAAAAAGCGAGCTTTTAATTACAAAAAAGAGTCGTTATTCTTTAACACTAGTTTTTTTTTCAATTTGTCTATCATATTAAATTATATATTAATGATTTTTTTTATCATATAGAATTATAAAAAATTATGTACTGTCAAAACTGCGCATAGCAATAAACACGAGCCTTGTTTCAGAGCTCCAAACAATTCTCTCTTCAGAGCTCCAAACAATTCTCTTAGGTTTTATTGTCTTTGATTTGATTGCCAAGATTCCCATAAATATGTCAGGCGAAAAAAGAGAGCTTTTGCTTTGGTGCTCTGATGTTTGCACCAAAATTGACTTATGATAGCGCATTATGATGCTCTTGTACGGTAATTGATTGCTATCGTCTTAAATTTACTGAAAATGACTGAACATTTTTTAGGTCATTCTTTATAAAAAAATATTTTTACTTAACTATCTCTTTTTTATTACAGTTTTCATAGTTGTTGAGTTATATTTGAATGCTGTCTGTCTTTAATGAGACCCTTTAGACACCCCGGTTCTGAGGATTCAAATGTGGCCTACAAAATTATAAGATTTTCATTTTCCACTGTTTTTGGTTCTAATTGTAGTCTTAAGTTTTCGAACGAGTTTGCAAATACAACACAGCCTTTACGGCAAAGTGAAAATTATTTCCCACCTCGTGATAAAGGCTAGGAACAGTCAATATGTCCATGGTTGACTTGCAGGACTCCCAGAAACAGGGTTTTAGTAGTTTTTCCGTGTGTTTTTCTTGATTTCTCGATAAATGGTCGCCACCACCTAGCCCAAAATCAAAGGTGCATTTTGGATATTCAGTAATTTTTTCTAAAGTACTAGATCAAAGCAGACGGGCATAGTCACATTTTATTGGTACTGAACCTGCTCGAAACTCTTGCCGGCGTGTTTTGGTTATCCCTGAAGACTGTTTGGCTAAAAAGTTTATTTGGTGTAACTTTGCAAAAGCTGCCAATTTTAGTGCATTTTGGGTCACCCAAATTTCGGTAACAAAAAACAGTGGATTTAGGGAAAAAATTATAGCGTTTTAGATAGTGGAGAGTGATTGCCTGTACTTATAATCTGGTTTTTTTGCAATCTCGAAGGTCAATTTTAGCTCTCCAGCTCATTTCTTCTTCCAGTTGGGGTCCTGGTATTGCCTCAAAGTTGTCCAAAATTAGAGTAATCTGCCACTTGTATAGTACTTTTTGGTAAATTATAATTTCTCTAGTTTAAAGCTAATCAGTTTTATTTGTTTTTTGTCTAAGTTCATTGGAAGTAGTTTTAATGAGTTTATCTGCCTTTATCAATATTTACAAGGATGACTTGGGCTAAACAACTGTTTTAACTGGAGAAGCAATGTAATCTAAGACTTTTATGTTTAAAGATAACCGATGTTCACTTCAGCAGCATGTGGAGTTCTATACAAAAAAAAAGTTAGAGGAAAAGAAACAAAAACATCCGTAAATTTTCTCGCAAATAAATTGTTTCTAGATTCAAAGTCAGTAGTAAAAACAACAAATGTTCTGTTGTTAAAAACAACAAATGTCAGTAGTAAAAAACAACAAATGCAAAAACAACACAGAAAAGAATTTCGTATCATAGAGCTGATGCAAGCATGATGTTTAGAGGTTATATTGAATAACAGAAAGCTCATTCAATTACTTAAAAGTAAGCTTTTGTTCTTCAGAAATTGGATCTTGTTTCTAATTCATTATATTATAAATCGCTGTTTTTCGTGGAATGGGGAAAATTTCTTCTATGAAAGATGCAAACCACAATTGAACTTAGCTTCATTTTTCTCGAAACAAGTCGCTTTTTGGCATTTTGTTGTTATGGTTTTTTGTTATGATTGCCAAGAACACCATAAAAAATTTTTGTTTAAAAATAAGATTTTTTTCTCATGTCCTTTTATATTTGCCTGAAATTTGTCCTACATTCATGTTATCTAACTTTTTTGTTTTCACGTTTTTGTTAAATATAAATTGTATGGATTATGCTTGACCAGTTGGTTTTTTTGTGTCTCATTCAAACAAAAGTAGTTTTCAACAGTTTATCTGCGTTTATCATAACTTACATGTTTGATTCGGGCGACCCAACTGTTTTAACTGTTTTTACTGGGAAAACAAAGTAACCTAAGACTTTTCTGTCATCAGACAGCTGATGTTCGCTTCATCAGAATGTGGTATTCTATTTAAAAAAAAACTTGAAAAAAGAAATGAAACGACCGTAATTTTTCACGCAAATACATTTTTTCTAGATTCAAAATCGGTATTAAAAACAAAGACCACTCTGTTCACAAAAAATGGACCCATACCATAGTTTTCTTGCGGGAATTTTTTTTAGGAAGTAAACTGATAACAAAAAGCTCATTCATTTACAAAAAAAAGACTATTGTTCTTCACAAAAAATTATTTTCCTTCGTTTTGATGAGCATTAATTTTGTGATTCGTGGATTGGGAGAAAAGTGATATCCAGGCTGCATCAACATCTGAAGCAAGCGTATGCTGACTCAAATTTCGCACTAGTCATTTTTGGCATTTTGTTATTAAGGTCGTTGATGTGATTGCCAATAAAATGATATTCTTTAAAAAAGATTCTTTCATATTTTTTATTGTTTTCCTAGATAAAATCAGAATTGTGCCACATTCGCCTAAAATTCCAACCTTGAAAAAAAAATTTTCGTTATGTTTTTTAAATTTATTAATTTTGTCCGATCAGTTCGGTTTGTTTTGTCTAACCTAAACAAAAGTCGTTTTCAATAGTTTATCTGCGTTCACAATAATTTACGTGCTTGATTCAGGTGACTCTAATAATTTCTCTGGAAATTCTGTTAAAAATAAAATGCGTCTGTACAAAAACAATATAGAGCTCTATACAAAAACAGTTTTTAAGTAAGTAAAAGAAACGGCCTTAAGTTTTCAAGCAAATACATTGTTTCTAGACTCAAAACCAGTTGCAAAAACAGCGACCAGTCTGTCAAGAAAAGAGTCGACTTTACTAATGTGTTTTTTATGGGCATTTTGTACAGAGGGCAAAATAAGTAACAGAAAGTTCATCAAATTACACAAAAGTTAGCTATTGTTCTTCACAATAAGGCTTTTTTGATTTTGACAAAAAAAAATTTTTTAATGTAATTTTTGGATTAGGAAAAAATTGCTCTCCACGCTGCATTAAACATCAGAAACAAACATATATGCAATAAGGCATTATTGGAATTTTGTTTTTTGTTCTTTGATATGGTTGCCAAGACCTTCAAAAACAAAAAATTTTTGAAAAAGAATTCTTGTCATCATTTTTGTGATTGTTTCGTCAACGTTGTCCTAATTAGTATAATCCAGCACTCTCTTGTAGCAGTTTTCTGCTATGTTATAATTTTTTTGGCCTCTCCCCGTTACTCTGTGTTTCTTTTCTAACAAAAAATGAACTATTTTTCAAAAGTTTTATCTGTTTTTTTTTAAATTTACATCGTTCGTTCTTATGATACAATTTCCCAACGGAAAACTAATACAAACTAAAAC
This sequence comes from Convolutriloba macropyga, assembly GCF_964194025.1. Classification (NCBI taxonomy): domain Eukaryota; kingdom Metazoa; phylum Xenacoelomorpha; order Acoela; family Convolutidae; genus Convolutriloba; species Convolutriloba macropyga. The sequence continues at coordinate 29,574,665 of NC_134474.1, read as the reverse complement.
TTTTTTGGCAGCGGATACTTGATGTTCACTCCAAAGACTTTTGGAGATCTTTTCTAAAAAATTTGAGGAAAAGGAGGAAAATGAATGCAAATCTTCTCTGAAATACTTTTTGTTCTTAAAGATTATTTCCGTTGTAGGTACACTGACTTGTCATTTCACAAAATCATTAATATTTCAGGTTAATTTTTTGCCAAGTTAAAGAAAGTATTGAATTGAGAAAAAGCGAGCTTTTAATTACAAAAAAGAGTCGTTATTCTTTAACACTATTTTTTTTTTCAATTTGTTTATCATATTGAAAAATATATTTATGATTTTTTTTAATCATATAGAATTATAAAAGAAATATGTATTGTCAAAACTGCGCTTGGCAATAAACACGAGCTTTGCTTCAGAGCTCCAAAAAATTCTCTCTGGCCGTTAGGTTTTATTGTCTTTGATTTGGTTACCAAGATTCCCATAAATATGTCAGGCGAAAAAAGAGAGCTTTTGCTTTGGTGCTCTGATGTTTGCACCAAAATTGTCTTATGATAGCGCATTATGATGCTCTTGCACATTAGTTGATTGCTATCGTTTTAAATTTACTGAAAATGACTGAACATTTTATTAGGTCATTCTTTTTAAAAAAAATATTTTTACTAAACTATCTCTTTTTTATTATAGTTTTCATAGTTGTTGAGTTATATTTGAATGCTGTTTGTCTTTAATGAGACGCTTTAGACACCCCGGATCCGAGGCCTCAAATGTGGCCTCCAAAATTACAAAATTTTTTTTTCCACTGTTTTTGGTTCTAATTGTAGTCTTAAATTTTCGAACGAGTTTGCAAATACAACACAGCCTTTACGGCAAAGTGAAAATTATTTCCCACCTCGTGATAAAGGCTAGGAACAGTCAATATGTCCATGGTTGACTTGCAGGACTCCCAGAAACAGGGTTTTAGTAGTTTTTCCGTGTGTTTTTCTTGATTTCTCGATAAATGGTCGCCACCACCTAGCCCAAAATCAAAGGTGCATTTTGGATATTCAGTAATTTTTTCTAAAGTACAAGATCAAAGCAGACGGGCATAGTCGCAATTTATTGGTACTGAACCTGCTCGAAATTCTTGCCGGCGTGTTTTGGTTATCCCTGAAAACTGTTTGGCTAAAAAGTTAATTTGGTGTAACTTTGCAAAAGCTGCCAATTTTAGTGCATTTTTGGTCACCCAAATTTCGGTACCAAAAAACAGTGGATTTAGGGTAAAAATTATTGCGTTTTAGATAGTGAAGAGTGATTGCCTGTACTTATAATCTGGTGTTTTTTGCAATCTCGAAGGTCAATTTTAGCTCTCCAGTTCATTTCTTCTTCCATTTGGGGTCCTGGTACGACGCATTGATTTTGAAATATCTCCTCGTAGAGTGCACCAATTTTGGATTCCACTGCATAGTTGAAGGTGTCATTAGTTGAGCGTGCAGCCTACATATAACACTTATAGCGTTTTTTTTACCAGTTTGGAAATTTTGACCGGTACAGGGACAGGCAGTTTTGGCCTTATTGGAGAGAAGACCCAGCTGTCGAGTCAATAAAAACTTGTTCAGAAATGTCTTAGAAGGTAAAGCATGGCTGGCTAGATCCCCTGTGATATGGCAAAGGACGTCACAAAATTTGGTTATTATAACTAAAATCCTTGGTTATGAGTTTGATGATTTCAGGCGGGAAGACTTGTGCTGCTGAAGCCTATGATACGGTACCTATGTTGCTTAGTATCTCTCGATTGAGCTGTTCAATCAAGATTTCATTTCAATAGTCTAGCAGTGTTTCTAATGAACATCCTAACAATATATTATACGTTTCATATTTTGCTTTCACTTTTGACCATTGAATGTCAGGTTATTTTGGCCCTGGAAGACCACTTCTTCCCCAGGTTTTGGGTCAGATCTTGGCCCCAGCTGGCCCGTTCACTCCAAAATTGGTCCTGTTTTGTCCCAACGGAAAACTAATACAAATTAAAACTTTTTTGGCAGCGGATACTTGATGTTCACTCCAAAGACTTTTGGAGATCCTTTCTAAAAAAATTGAGGAAAAGGAGGAAAATGAATGCAAATCTTCTCGGAAATACTTTTTGATCTCAAAGATTATTTCTGTTGTAGGTACACTGACTTGTCATTTCACAAAATCATTAATATTTCAGGTTAATTTTTTGCCAAGTTAAAGAAAGTATTGAATTGAGAAAAAGCGAGCTTTTAATTACAAAAAAGAGTCGTTATTCTTTAACACTAATTTTTTTTCAATTTGTTTATCATATTGAAAAATATATTTATGATTTTTTTTAATCATATAGAATTATAAAATAAATATGTATTGTCAAAACTGCGCTTGACAATAAACACGAGCCTTGCTTCAGAGCTCCAAAAATTTCTCTCTGGCCGTTAGGTTTTATTGTCTTTGATTTGGTTACCAAGATTCCCATGAATATGTCAGGCGAAAAAAGAGAGCTTTTGCTTTGGTGCTCTGATGTTTGCACCAAAATTGTCTTATGATAGCGCATTATGATGCTCTTGCACATTAGTTGATTGCTATCGTTTTAAATTTACTGAAAATGACTGAACATTTTATTAGGTCATTCTTTTTAAAAAAAATATTTTTACTAAACTATCTCTTTTTTATTATAGTTTTCATAGTTGTTGAGTTATATTTGAATGCTGTTTGTCTTTAATGAGACGCTTTAGACACCCCGGATCCGAGGCCTCAAATGTGGCCTCCAAAATTACAAAATTTTTTTTCCACTGTTTTTGTTTCTAATTGTAGTCTTAAATTTTCGAACGAATTTGCAAAAACTATGGCAAAGTGGGAATTATTTCCCACCTCGTGATAAACGCTAGGAACAGTCAATATGTCCATGGTTGACTTGCAGGACTCCCAGAAACAGGTTTTTACTGGTTTTTCTGTGTGTTTTTCTTGATTTCTCGATAACTGGTCGCCATCACCTAGCCCAAAATCAAAGGTACATTTTGGATATTCAGTAATTTTTTCTAAAGTACAAGATCAAAGCAGACGGGCATAGTCGCAATTTATTGGTACTGAACCTGCTCGAAATTCTTGCCGGCGTGTTTTGGTTATCCCTGAAAACTGTTTGGCTAAAAAGTTAATTTGGTGTAACTTTGCAAAAGCTGCCAATTTTAGTGCATTTTTGGTCACCCAAATTTCGGTACCAAAAAACAGTGGATTTAGGGTAAAAATTATTGCGTTTTAGATAGTGGAGAGTGATTGCCTGCACTTATAATCTGGTGTTTTTTGCAATCTCGAAGGTCAATTTTAGCTCTCCAGCTCATTTCTTCTTCCATTTGACGGATTGATTTTGAAATATCTCCCCGTAGAGTGCACCAATTTTGGATTCCATTGCATAGTTGAAGGTGTCATTAGTTGAGCGTGCAGCCTACATATAATACTTATAGCGTTTTTTTTTACCAGTTTGGAAATTTTGACCGGTACAGGGACAGGCAGTTTTGGCCTTATTGGAGAGAAGACCCAGCTGTCGAGTCAATAAAAACTTGTTCAGAAATGTCTTAGAAGGTAAAGCATGGCTGGCTAGATCCCCTGTGATATGGCAAAGGACGTCACAAAATTTGGTTATTATAACTAAAATCCTTGGTTATGAGTTTGATGATTTCAGGCGGGAAGACTTGTGCTGCTGAAGCCCATGATACGGTACCTATGTTGCTTAGTATCTCTCGATTGAGGTGTTCAATCAAGATTTCATTTCAATAGTCTAGCAGTGTTTGTAATGAACATCCTAACAATATATTATACGTTTCATATGTTGCTTTCACTTTTGACCATTGAATGTCAGGTTATTTTGGCCCTGGAAGACCACTTCTTCCCCAGGTTTTGGGTCAGATCTTGGCCCCAGCTGGCCCGTTCACTCCAAAATTGGTCCTGTTTTGTCTCCTATTATGTCTTATAACTTACAACAGCCGATAATGTGGTTAAATTATTGCGAACAAAACCTTTATTTATATTTACTACTAATAACCTAGAAATCCCGTCCCATAGGCGGTTTCTGCCACAAAGGTGCGCTCCGTTGAGACGCTGGTTGGTCAGCTCCCTCCCCCTATTGCACCTTGTTTTTCCCCCATAGGATCTCTAGGAACAGTCTGTGCTGCGCACAGACTTTTGCTAGCGTTCTTGGGTGTCTTTGTTGTGTCTATATTTCTCATGACGCAGCTCTAAAAGAGCTATGGTGCCTTGTCCTTCGAACCAGCATTTGGAGAAAATCAGTCACAAAATCCAGTTGCCAATTTTGTTTGATTGGTTTCATTCATAGCTTTCATGTTCTAAGTCATGCTAGCATTTGCATTTCCAGATTTGTTCTTTACCGGACCTTTTATCCAATTGGTACTAGTTGTGAAAGTTCAACATTAAAACTTGCATACACTCATTCATATCATTCTTGCAATTGCTAATCTTTTTTTAATAACTTCACAGCTATTTTGATTAAATAATGGGCTGAATTTATATACCTGGTTTCATTCCAGGTCAATTTTGCCTTCGAAATATTTAATTTACCTTCTACGCGAAGAAAATTTTCAAATTGCCTAAAGCTTCTTTTTTCAGCGAGTTTGGTTCTCTTTTTTGTTGAAAAAGTTATTTGAAGTCAATGGACTTGTAACTCTAATTTTCTAGACTGGATGCGGATAGAATGCCTGCATCATTTTTTTTGCGGGTGTTTTTGAAAATTTTAGCTTTTTTTCGTTTTCTCGAAAGAAGCATTCTATAATTGAACAAAGTTCTTAATAATTTCTTGCTTAAAACCTAAATAGGATATTTCTTTTGTTTAAAGCTCCTGAATTCAACATAAAATGTTAACCAAGCAAGTTTTTTGGCATGAAGTTTCTTGAAAGTGGCTGGAATTGAAAACAATTTTCAAATCGCTTAGAGCCTCCTTTTTTTCAGCAAGTTTGGTTCTCTCGTTTCGATCAAAAACAATTTGGTTCAAAAACAATTTATTTGAAAGCAATGGTCTTTTTACATTACCTTCCCGGCTGGATACGAGTAAAATGCACGCATCAATTTTTCATCGCGCTTGTTTTTGAAATTTTTGATTGATTTTGGCTTTTTTCGTTTTCTCGTAAGAAGCATTCTTTATTTTGACAATTTTTTTTAAACAATTTGTTGCTATAAACCTAAATGGGTTTTTCTTCTGTATTATGTACCACCATTATGTACCAGTACTGTTTAGATCGTGAAACGAAAAGAATTGCCCACCTAATGCTGCTAGAAAATGTTCGTAATTCAATAGGAAATATTGACTTATTCGCTTATTATTGTTTCGAAAGTTTCAAAATTTTATTGGGTCATGGAGTTGTTTAAAGCGAATCAAGTTGATATCCCAGACTATTAGTAGTGGTTAGGCTCTAACGCAAAAAGATTGGTCCGTCTATTCCTCCTAGAATAAAAATAGTCTTTCAATCGGAAATATCGTCAAAATCGGTTATTAAAATTTCAAAAACAATGAAACTTTATCGTGTCAATGAGTCGTTTAAAGTCGCTTATGGTTACCAAAATGTTAATTTTCCTCTTCAGTTTTGACCTGAACTTTTTGTCAGTCGGCTATAGGATCCCGAAGTAGAAGTTGGAGTCAATCACTGAGACAGCTCTCATGAAATTGGTTAATATTATTAATTTTATTTGCATGTGGGCCTCAATGCCAAGAAGTAATAGTTCGGGAAACAACCAGATTTTATCGTTGGTACTGGATGAGGGTTTTTTTGTAGTAAAAACGTCAAGTATCAAATACTTTCTCACGTTTCAACGTATTTCAATTGGAAATAACCATTTATCGATCATTGCAATTCGAAAATATGAAAAAATATTGAATTTTTATCAGGTCACCGAGTTGTTTAAAGTGAACCAAATTGATGTCCCATACTATTAGTAGTGGTTATGTTGTAACGCAAAAAGATTGGTCCGCCTAATTCTGCTAGAAAAAGATCGTATTTCCATCGTAATTATCGACTTATTCGTATATTATATTTTCAAAAATAGTGAAATTTTATCGGTTCAGGTAGTTGTTTAAAGCGAATCAAACTGATATCTCACACTTTCAGTAGTGGCTAGGTTTTAATGCGAAAAGATTGGTCCGCCTAATCCTCCTAGAAAAAAATTCGTCTTTCAATCGGAAATAACGACATATTCGGTTATTAGTTTTTCAAAATTAATGAAACTTTATCGTGCCAACGAGTTGTTTAAAAACTCTTATGATTACCAAAATGTTGATTTTTTTCTTCAGTTGTGACATCAACATTTTGTCAGTCCGCTATTGGATCCCGAAGTAGAAGTCGGAGTCAATCTCTGAGAAAGCTCTCATGAGATTGGTCAATATTATTAATTTTTTTGCATGTGGACCTCAATGCCAATAAGTAATATTTCTGGAAACAACTGGATTTTCTCTTTGGCATTGGATGAGGGCTTTTGTTTAGGAAAAACGACTTTTATCAAATAACTTTTCACAATTCAACGTATTTCAATTGGAAATAACCATTTATCGCTCATTTCAATTCGAAAATTAGAAAAAATATCGAATTCTTATCGGGTCAACGAGTTGTTTAAAGTGAACCAAATTGATATCCAGACTATTAGTAGTGGTTAGGTTGTAACATAAAAGATTGGTCCTCCTAATCTCCCTAGAAAAAAGTTCATAATTCAATCGTAAATATCGACTTATTCGCTTTCTATATTTTAAAAAATAGTGAAATTTTTATCGGGTCAAGGAGTCGTTTGAAGCAAACCAAATTGAAGCGAACCAGTTTGAAATCTCACAGTATCAGTAGTGGCTCGGTTTCAATGAAAAAAGATTGGTATGTCTAATTCTCCTATAAAAAGTTCGTTTTTCAACCGGAAATATTGTCTTATTCGGTTATTATATTTTCAAAAATATAAAAATTTTATCGGATCAAGGAATCGTTCAAAGTGAACCAAATTGATATCCCGGACTAACAGTAACATTTGAGCTATAATGCATAGAGATTGGTCCGCCTAACTTCAATTCTCTTACTTTCACTCTAACATGACCTCGTAAAACGTTGTGAAGATATTCACATGAAAACAGTATAACATCAGTATTGCAACTACGCACGCCTTTTCCTAACTATTTTGGTTGCAGATGCAGCCGTATAGATTTTTTTTATTCTTTTTGATTGTTTAGAGAGTTTGTTTTTGTTTTATCAGATGAAAGAAAAAACACTGTAGGGCCTGGCTCGGTAATATCTGAAGAGTATCGTAAGCCATCAGAAGTTTCTGGATCACGATTGATAAGCATATAGTCAAACGGTTCTCTTGTTTCCAACTGTGAGCAACGTTTTGAAAATTTCACAAAGTTTATCTGCTTGCCTAAAAATTCGACTTATTGAATATCGAGAGCAGATTTGAAAAAAATGCTGCGTGTTGTGTTCAAATATATTGTACGAGACCACTTGCGCTGCTGATAAAGATTGTGCGTTGCGTAAATAACATTAATATTTTTGTGACGTCCTGCAGTGGCCAACTTAACAAACTCTTTGCCGTTATATTTTCATCGCACGAGTCGTCGATTATCATAAGACAGTTTGCGAGGTTATTCAAAATTTGTATGTTGGCAAACTTTTCAAAATAGCACCAGTTCTTTTGCTCCATTTTGATGTATATTTGTTGCATTTCCGGGTATGAAAAAAGAATGTGGTTAGTCTTTGGGTAAAATGTGTTTCCACTGGACATTTTGAAAACTAACTCTGTTTTGCCACAATCTGCAGGCCCTACAACGGCCATGAAGACCCTATCTTGCGTAAATTTAATTTTGTTCAGAGTCTTACATTTGGTAAAATGCATTCAACTAAGCTTGACAATATGGATATCCAAACTGAAGCTTCTTCACTTTTTGGTTATAACACGGTAAATTTAACAATACTAAGGATATTGGCTGTAGTATAACAAAACATTTGCACAGTTTACATAAAAAACTTATAGCAATTGAACTCAATTAGAAAGTCTTTTATATGAACTATAAAGCACTAAGAGAGTCTCTCAGTTTTGTCATAATGAACAATTTTGTGCACTCTTTCTTCCTTCACCAACTGTTGAACCTCTTTTGGCAGTGAACGGTCGTTTTTGTCTATTTCTCCACCAACAGGGTGTTTCGACACCAGTAAGATTTTCGGAAGACAGACTCTGGGTTGAGATTTTGATATTCTGCTTTCTCCACTGAAGACAAGGTTCAATATAGTATACTAAATGAGCGAATGAGCGAATTATGTCCCCAATCAGCATTAAGTTACCTTTTCTCTAAAATTTTAGCTTTTTCTTTTGCACAAGGTTTTCTTTTGCACAATGTTTGTTGAAATTGTTTTTGCCCTTTGAATGATTTTGACAACTTTGTGTAACATAGTTCACAGATATCGAGGGACACTCAAGTGAAATCAGATCAGTAATAGAGCATTCAAGCCACTCTGACAAGAAATTGAATTTCTCCCTTAGCGTAGAATATTGCAACAGTATTCCGCAAGCGAATGCTTTGATTTTTTTGAGTAAGATAAATAAAGGAATATTTTCAACTAATAGCGTGCAAATTTCTAAACAACCAACTGAAAGATTGCTTTTGTTGAGATGTTACCTCACTATAAATTGTTGGTGGTAAAAATGACAGGCAGTTACGGTAGTCCTCAGTACAATTACCAAACTCTTCAACAATAAATTTTTCTTTTCCGTGACAAAATCCTGCAACGTTTAACACAACCGCTTTGCTTCTTAGCAATCCAATAAGTGGAAAACTGTCGGACGAAAAATCTTTATATATAAGCAATATAGTATTCCCGACAAATGCCCGCTGAAACGCCTGCTGCTTTTCCACGGAAGCGTATTAAAATAACCAGTTCTTTGGTTTTTTATTTTTCCTATATGAAACCACTTGCGTCGTATAAAAAGCGTGCAAACGTAAAATTGTTGAAACCTTTAGATAAATCTTAAGAGTCGAATCGTCGATGCCAATTAGACCTCCATACGGACGCTAATTTAGAGCAAAGCTATTTGGAGCTACTAATGATCAAAGCCGTCCAAAACGCTAAAGTGTTGACTTGCTACCATGAAGTAATTTAATCTTACTGATTTTTCGGGATAAGATGTGGAAATGGATAAGTATTTATCGTGAATGTTTTTCAAACAGTTCCTACAAACAACTGGTTGATCAAAACGCATGCCAATTCTTTTTTTTGTATATCAGTTTGTAACCAAACAAAGTTTTTAATGGTTTCCCCTGAACAATCTAAACCATATATTATGAACAATCCTTAAAACACGAGGAATAAAAGTTTTTCAGTCTGATAAAAGCAACAAACTAACTTATCAAGTTTTAAATTTTATATTTCTACCACTAAGAACAATAACCGCAATGCTATCTGCATGTTGTTTTTGTTTGAATACGAATTCTCCAGTTGGTTATGATAAGACATAGAACAACGCATATATATATATATATATATATATATATATATATATATATATATATATATATATATATATATATACTGTCTGTAGTCACTATCCTTTCGGTTTATTAGAAATAAGGTTTAGAGTCAAAATCTTCTTTCTCATGGGATAAAGTCAGTAAGAGTAAAATCAATATAAGATAAAAAAAATCAACCACATCCAACTATTAAACTCTACGTGACAAGTATAGTTTTGAGCTATTCTTTGAAACAACACAACTTAACATTGGGAAAAACAATCCAACACAAATAATCTTTTCTTTCAATTCCTGAATGCTGTTTGACTGCTCACAAAATCCAAATGTTTGCTCTAAAACTGAAACTTAAAATTGTTTGCAAACTCTTTTCACGGACTTTCTTCCCTTTTTCTCGATTGTTAGCAAAACATTCATTTTCCAAACCTGACTTCAAATTGCAGCCACAAAGTGGCAAAAACTGTTACAGTACAATATATTTAGATTGATAGTCAACTATTTCGTTTTGTTTCATCTTTTGAATATAAAAAAAATATTAACAAAAGTTTCAGCGATTTGATAAACTACCAAAACAATTCTCTAACTGCATCATTGTTTTCAAAGTTTTCGGTGCCAATTATTCTGAAAGAGGAGTTCAATGCCGATTTGAGAACAATAGCATATGAAACTTACAAAAAAGTTATTATTGTTAAACATGTGTTGCGGGAGAATGAGTGGATTACAATTAACCACATGGCGCAGCCAATTGTAATTTTTGAATACATCTAATCACTTAGATTTGAAAAAGCGCCGATGAAGAGAGCGCAGTACACGATCGATCATGTTACCGGCAAGGTAAGAGAAAGAATATGTGTTCAATCCGGAGGCGATAGATGAAAATATGGGAAAATTTTGTATGACTGTGATGTCAAAGAGTTTCCTCTCTATGAAAATTGGGAGGTCTATTGAAAGGCTCCTATTTGCAACGAGCCCCAAAAGTCCAGACATTACAACTAAGCCAAATTATCCTCCACCAGACTCAATGCCAATTCCCTCAATCCCCGAGGTAGCAGAAGTTTCCATAATTGCCAGCACCAGTGTTGAAACGCAATCAGTGAGCCTTTGTATTGCTTCGAAGAAAGAAAAACTTGATACCAACTTCTGGAACTCAATTCAAGGCATTGTTTATTTTGTTTCTGAGTTTTTCTAGTGTGGAAAATATTATGTTAGTGTCTGTTGTTCCGTATTATATAATCTAATTTTTTTTTCTCTTTTTACTCTCAACGCACATTGTTCCGCTTGAAATTGAATTGTTGCTTCCACTTTAGTTTTAATTTAAGCACAGTAAACATAATACACATTCCATTGAACATACCATATCGTTATAAAGTTGAAACTAATCTTTGCGACATACTAATTTTTTTGTAAACAAAAACTCAAATTTATGTCCACACCTTGTCTTTGATTAAAAAAACACCAGTTCAGACAGTTGCAAAACAGTGATAAAGCTGAAACTCGACTAACCAATCGGAGAAGCTGAGAAGACCACACTTAATTGCTTATGGTAATAAACGACACATTTTGGCACATGTAGTAGACGAAATAATTCCTAAAACTTGGCCAACCGATCACAAATGCCGAGACCAATACTTGCGAATCAAAAATCAAAAACAGATGTTGTCAAACGCACCAGAAACAAACTAATCTTCAGCCAGCCGTCAAACAATCAGATGTCGGAAAAATAAATCCAGATGAAATAAAAATAAGGGAAAACTGTAGACATACTGCTATAGTTATTGTTAGTACTATCAAACTATTTGGAGAACAAAAACAGAGCAGGAAATGTGTTTTTTAAGGTAAAGAAAAAAACTAACTTTCTTTCACAAAAGAGAGAAGTTAAGTATTAGATTATAAAAGAAAGAAATTATGCTCATTCCACATATTGTCTAAGTTACGCAGTGTAAGGTTCAGTCGGACATTAGTTTTTCCGGTTGAAATTTTGTCATTTTTTAATAGTTTTCCCCAAATTTTATCCTCAATTACGTGTTCACGTTTGCATTTTCCCTCAAAAAACTTGTGTTACACAATTTACTGGCGTACACAACCAAAATTAACAATTTTTACTCTAAAAAAGACAGAATTTTTTCCTTGACTTTATAATTCTCCCGTCACTTAAACCTGGTATATGATATTTTTCACCGCACACTTTCAAACATTTTTCAATTCTTTCATGGAAATTTTCATATAGTTCTGAGCATTTATTTTGTCCCTTTCATAAGTATATTTCTTCCTTATTCTCTGCAAAAATGCCTTCTTTTCACTTCTGACGCTGCAAATTTAATACCAGACACAATAATTCTCAAGTGGAGCCCTAGCACGTAAGTTTTATTGGTTTTCTAATCTGGCCAAACTCTTTGATCTGAGATAACATGTGGTCAATAAAACTATCAAATTAAAACCAGATGTTGAATTAAAACCAACAAAATTTGACAGCATTACATTTTATTGTCGAGATTTTTCATTGAACTTAACAAGAGATTGATATAAAGGAAAGGTATGCCAGTTATATGTCTTTTAAAATCCATGAATAGTCTTTGTGACTAAAAAATGGTTTCTAAAATTTTTAAAGTTTAAAATCAGTTTTATAGACCCAAGATATTGCAAATTTTTTTACAAGTTTTTCAACAATTCCACAAAACTGTGAAATTTTAACAAGTTTTTATCCCCGCAAAAAATAGCTAGAAATATCACAAATTTTGCCCACCAAACAAATTTGGCAAAAATTTTACTAGTTTTTCTCACCAAACAAAATAGACAAAAACTCTACAAGTTTTTGTCCCCCATTAAAATGAGAAAATTTTGACAGTTATTGTCCTCCCGGCACAAATCGAGAAAAATATTACAAGTTTTTGTCCCTCCGGCAAATTTGAGAGACGAAATATTTCGACCCCCCAAAATGTACCACACGATTCTTAGCGGGTGGTGACGTCCCCACCCGTGACAAAACGTTATGCACGATTCGTCTCGGGGAGACGTCCCCACCCCCGTGAAAATACGTGCATTTACTATACTACTAATATCACTTAATTATTAGAAACCGCAATGACCAACAGAAAGAAATTTCCTTTTTTTTCAATTAGTTCTCAATTAACCAGCCTGTTATGAGATTTTTAAATAGAAACAAGAGAATACGAATTATTTGAGGAAAAGAGAAACAATAGACAATATTTCAGTTGTAACCACCCGGGTCGAGACCGAATGGTTAACTTGTAAGAACTTGCAAGTTTCTTGCAAAAGATGGTTGACTTGTAAGATTTTGTAAGTTTCTTGCAAAAGATGGTTAACTTGTAAGAACTTGCAAGTCGAATGGTTCACTTGTAAGAACTTGTAAGTCGAATGGTTAACTTGTAAAAACTTGCAAGGCAAATGGCTAACTTGAAAGTTTCTTGCAAGTTCATTCCGGTCGAGCTCAAATCTTATTGGTTAATTCAATTTAACATTCAGTCATTTACGGTAGAAAGCGCGTGGGAGTTAGTTGCTCTGTTTGGATAACATAATACAATTCGAACTAAGTAGACAAAATGGTTGCTTTTTGAATTTTATCAATTCAAGAGACTTCCTTTTGCAATTCCATTAGAAAACTGTAGATCTCAGTTAGCTTCTTCACGATTGCTTTTTAAAAATGTTCCTAAAATTTTGATTTTGATTGAGTTTTCAAACTCATATGTCAGTATTTTCTCAAAATAATTTACTGGCCCTTCATTTGTATACCTTTATTTATAATTTAATTCGTACTTTTTATCGATTCTGTTTTCTCCAAACGTCCGTTTACATTCATGTCTTGCAACGTTTTATTTACGGCTTAGTGCGTATGTGTGTATGTGTTTGTATGTGCGTGTGTATGTGTGCGTGTATGTGTATGTGTGCACGTGTATGTGCGTGCGTGGCGTGTGTGTGTGGTATGTGGTGTGTGTGTGCGAATGGTTAACTTGTATGTAACTTGTAAGTCGAACGGTTAACTTGTAAGAACTTGTAAGTCGAATGGTTAACTTGTAAGAACTTGCAAGTCGAATGGTTAACTTGTAAGAACTTGTAAGTCGAATGGTTAACTTGTAAGAACTTGCAAGTTTTTGGAAGAAAAACTTGCAAGGCGATGCATCGCCTTGTAAGTTTCTGCCAGAAACCTGCAAGTTCTTACAAGAAAACCATTCGGCCTCGACCCGGGCACTTAAGAATGTTTCTTGATCTATAACCAGTTTTCAACGGAATACCATCTCAGGAGTCTTAGAGATATGCGTTATATAATAATTACATACTCTTCACTAGCATAGCATGATTGGAACTAAAAAACACAGGAAAATTTTTTTGTCTATGAAAAAATGGTATATGATATAGTGTTTCAAGTCGTTTTTGTGTGACCCATTGTGATATTTTTTTGAATTTGATTGTTGAAGTTTTAACAACACTGATAAAAGAAATATCTGAGCGAAATGCTTTGAAAGTGTCTATGAAATACATGAAACAGAGAACAATTAGCAAAAAAATTAATTGAAGATATAAAAACGTTTTCAATTCTCCGAGCCAAAAATAGGTTGTCAACAAAAATGAGAAATCTGACCTTTTCCTTTATTCTTGTTTCCTTTCACTCCTCTTTCCGATACTGATTTCCCTTTGAAAATTAATAAAGAAAAAGGGCTCACATTTTCTAATGGTCGGTTTTAATCCGCGTTTGTTCTGTAAAAAGTTTGTATTTTTAGACACCATTGTAAAAAATGTATTTAAAAAACATCAGAATCATCAAATTTGACCCTAATAAAACCCAACATAAAAGAGGTTGTAAGTCTGACTCAGCGGTTAATGCCTTTTTTGTCCGATTTTCGTTAAAGGTAAAAACGCTTTTAATTTGTTTAGATGGTTGTTGCTTTCGAAAAGTAATTTGCATACGTTGTTTCTTTGGATGCGCACGGCTAAAATTAATGAAATTTCCATTGTTCGTTGCGCTACAGGTAACACACAGTGTCATTTTACTGCATTTTAGAGGAAAAATTGTCAACTAACAGGTTTGCCCAATTTCTTGAATTCTTAGAGACGTGCAACGCAAAAACGAAATTTTTTGTTGAATGTCAAAACGGTACATGAAAAATGTCGAAATACAGAATTAATTTTTGATTTCATTTTCATTTGCTCTAAATGTAAAGTGTTTTGTTCTCATTTATTTCCGCGACTGAGTTTCATAGAACATTTTTTCTCAGAAGAGTGTTTTGCTGTGCTTCGTGTTGACCGTTTTCGTTAAATTGACCGTTTACGATATCCCAATAATTTGCTGTGCTTTTCCATTTAGAGTTCACTGAACTTTTTGATTAACAATTTTAAATAGCAATTTTTTGTTCGATGAGAATTTTGCTTTTATCCTTTAATGTAATATGCAAAACCATAGAAAGCCTAATTTTCAATTTATTGTTTTGGTCAGTTTCAGCAAGTTTATGGACCTCGAAGCTCTGTATTCTTGAAAGATAGTTGTCAGCCAAAATTTTGGCTTATTTCTACAACGATGAGTCCTTTTTCATTTTGTTCGTAGATTAACTAGTAGAAAATGAACTTGTCTTGAAGAAAACTAGAGTTTTTGATTAGAAAAGGCATGTTAAATGTTCTCATGTTTTCATGTGAATTTGTAACAAAAAAACGTCTCAAACAGCTCGAAAGAAGTTGTTTCATGTTGTTAACCTATGATGAAAAGAATTTTTAATAAAAGAACAAAGAAAACTTCTTGGCAAGCTTTTGATGAGCGACATCAGAATAGCAATCTTGAAAGCACGCAAAAGAAACCATTCATGTTGAGTAAGGAATAGAAACTGATTAATTGAAACAAACTTATTAATTTAATATCGCTCAGTGCATAACGTACATAATTACAAACATGTGTCATCAAAGCTCTTGTGCCCTCCATATTTTGATAGTCGAGTTCTGAACAATGATCACTTTGATCGCTTTAAGAATTCGCCTCCTCAGTTTCAGCCGATTCATTGCATTAACGTATAGTACATCTCTGTTTTCCATCTCTTTGATTGGCTCATTTGTTTTCCTTATGAAAATATACGCGTATATCAAATGGGCCATGGCTACTGTTACCCCAAGCACCAGCGCTGTTAGTTTGTCCACAAAAAGAGCAGTATCGGTTCTATCTCGAATTATAGACAGAAACGCGAAAATTATAATGTTAAAACACAGATGAAGAATAACTCCTATCATGTAAACGTCCAAATATGTCAAGTATGAGATAAGGGGAAGATCAGACGAGACGGAAAGTTTAAACGCAACTGCCACTAAAAGTAAGTTTATACTAGCTCCGATTCTTGACATGTTATAAAGAGGGTCGAATGCGTAAATTGTGAAGGACAAAAGAACGAGGCAGAACATCACGATAACGTTGTTGAACATAAAATACTGAGAGCGACGTACGACTCGACATTTTGCAATTACGTAACCGGCAGTATGACGTAACTCGACATCGCAGTTAGAAGTACCAGGAAGTTTGTTGCTTTCGACGTGTTTGAAAAGTTTCCATTCCTGGTTAACTCTGAAATTTGAGACGTCAATGGTTGCCATCTTTTGGTCTTCAATTAGTAGATCGATTTCGTTTGTATGCAACTCGCTTGAGACACACACGCTCAAGTCTTGAACATCGCGAGGAAAGTTCTGCAGTTCGAGGTTCTCGTAAAATTCACCTGGAAACCAAACATTCTGTATTTTTTTTAAACAAAGTTTGATGTTTTGGGAAATTTAAGTATAAGTCATAATATTAGGAAACCGTGGACCAAAACGATTTCATTCAAATTTCCCTATACAGAGTAAATGCTTATTTATTAAGATTATTTTTTAATAATACGCAGGCTGTGGGATTTTGGTCTCATGCGTTCAAATTTGCATAGTTTGGAAACAGGGTAGAGTGCACCCTAAAATTGAACACGTAGCAGTAGTGTCTGTTTATGTTTTAATTGAGTAAAAATCAATGAAATTTTATCGTCACTTCATCAGATCTCTTCTTACTTCAAATTTAAAGCAGCTGCCTGCTAGCAATTTGGGAGATAGTTTCAAGTCGCTCTGATAAATCTATATCGATAGCCGATTTTAAAAAAATGTATTTGGCGAATGTTGACTTTTCACGACAATTAATCAATTTTTATCCCCCTTATGTCTACAATTTTTCAAAACTTTTTTAAATTACATTTTCCAGATTTTTTAAATATTTTATTTTACAGGTTTTATTTTTTACATTTATTAATACAATTTCCTGATTTTCTAAAAACAATTTTTACTACATTACCTGTCAGTCTCCAGCAATAGTAGACCAGAGTCTGTCTGTCTGTTGTCTCAACCCTGTGCCAGAATGTCTCCTTCCGAGTAGATTCCAGATTCGATATGACCAGTTTGGGGTCAAAGTGATTTGCCTCCTCTCCCCTCTGTGGCGACCATCTGGCCTCGATCAGGACCTCAGCTGAGAAGAGCTGGTCTTTTGTGCTGATTGCTGAGATACCCAGGTAGTTTATCCGGATCCAAACCGGGCGTTGAGGAGTCACATCTGTCATCATTTTGATAAAGACTTAAAAAGTTGAAGCGAAACTCTATTTTCAATTTTTGGTTTTCAGTAATTTCTGTGGACGCCTTTCTTTAGTACTCTGTGTGAATAGACTGTGAATAAATTGATCTTAAATTAAACTTAAACGAAACAAACTAGAACAACTTCTGGGTGGTAGGACAGCTGTGTAAAAAAATTGAAAAAAAAAATGAGAAAAGGCTTTTTGTATGATTGGCGTTACTAAGCTCTAATAAAATGTCAAAGTTTATTTAGCAGTCACAATTTGTTGGAGAATCAGACGTTAATTGGGTAAAATAAGAAAGAGTAAAAAGGGTAAAATGTTGAAACTAATACTTCAGGAATTTAGACTAATTCAGCTTGCGACGTGAAAGACATATTCGATGCTCGCACCGTTTCTCAAATTTTAACAGCCTAAAAGGTTAAACTGACTTTTGAATGATGTTTTATTTACATTTCACCAACACTTGATTAAAAATTAACGATTGCCGTAGTTGATTTTTGAATACACTAATTGTGACAGTTGTGAATTTGAAATACCTTCTAATCATCGGTCATTATTTGAGGCGCTCTTAAACAAACACAGATGCGAACGCAGACAGAATTAAGTTTCTTTTCGAGTTGGTGGTTTTAGTGTTTGCCATCAAACAATTTGATAGCTCTTAGAAGTTGATGTTGTAGATATTTCATTATTCTGTTGGCTTACTGGCTACAGCTCCTCCCGAAAAACAATTAAGTGGTTTTCAAACTTGATTTTAAAGCTTATCAGTGGTTCAAATTGAAGAAAAGAACAATCAATCAATTATTCAACTCAAATCAATTTTTGCGCCTAAAGTGTAGTTCAAGGTTGTCCGTTTTATGGCGTTTTTGACGAAAAGTCATTATGTCCATACCTTCGTATCTTCCCCGGACTTCTGTGCGTTCATGTCCAGACTTTATTATGTTCATGCTCAGACTTTCATGTATCGAACAGATTTTTGTGCGTTCACCAGGCTTTCTCTCTTTAACCAGACTTTATTGCTTCCATGCTCACACTTTAGAGAGTTGCAACAGATTTTGGCACGCTCAAATTCAGACTTTCTTGTGTCTCTGACTTCTTGTGACTCTGTATGCTCGGAAAACTTTGCTACCCCTTCTTGTTCAGTCTTTCTCGCGTTCACATTCACAGCTTTCGTCAACAAACTTTCGTGCTCTCATGTTTAAGTTTAATTTTTGCGTTTCTCGCCAGCTTCCTGTGATGACAGTTCGTACTTTTTTAGTTTTCAGTTCAAAAAAACACTGATTTCCTGAACGGCTCTGATAATCAGTTGAATATATTCGGTTTATTCTGCGTTTTTTGTCCGGAAAACCTTCAATTAGTGCTTCGAAATCATTAAGCATTGGAGCATTTTTTCTCTAAAATTTCATAAAGCAATGAAGACTTTACCGGTTATTGGGTGTTTGATTACCATTGATTATTAACGTTTTAATTGAGTGAAGACCAACCCTTTATCGAAATCATTACTTTCTACTTGACAGCAGAACAGAGCAAATTAATTTTGTTGCAAATTTGAATTCTTTTGTTACTGAAGATCATGGGATTTGTTTTTGGAGGCGTTCCTAAAAATCCTTGGATGTTTTCAATAATTGAGCCCCCACTCTGGTAAAGAATCCCCCTTTTGAGGTATACTTTACAACAATATTATTTGGCCTACAGTTTAGATAGCCCAATATCAATTTAAGCGCAAATGCGGAGAGATGTTCACGGCCATGCTTGATGCGCCGTGGGATGTAATCCGAAAATCGCGGGTCGGTTATCGCGGCGAAGCCGCGACGCACGCTTTGTATTGCCATACCACGGTGTATTTTATTCTATTCAATTTAACACTATGTGATATAACTTATAGTATAAATCATTTTGATTTGTATTCCAAATCGGCTAATTAACATAACATTGAGTTTTTTTTCTATTCAGTTCAATGGCGCTATTGCAAATGGCAGACGTCTCAAAATGTAGAAATTTTAAAGCTATAAATTGTAGAAAATTGATAAAATGTTAATACTGTTTTCTGATTGACTGATTGCATGACAGATGCTCCATGTTTTAAAATATGATATAAATGTTAACGTAAATTTGCTTAGAAGTCACGTTCAGCCAATAGAGAAAAATTGTGTATTTTCTGGGGGAAACTGATCTCACGTTCATATCAAGTCCCACGGGCTGCTGAGGCATGTCTGCTTTCTGAGACGACACCCAGTTTGATAAATCTGCTTGCTGTGACGTCACCCAGTTTAACATAGCTTGCGCATACATGGGCAGTTATTAGTCGTCTTTGATTGTTTAATAAATGACTAGTTTATACTTTGTTCAAGAATAGCCCCCTTTTGCAAAAGTGGGGACAATTGTTGAAAAGATCTAAATTCTTTCTAGTATTACAAATACTTGTTTTCGTTTTCACAACTTTGAAGGTGTTCACGTTTTCAGCAAGGCAGAAACCTAGGCGCATTTTAGACGATGAAAATGCAATTGGGTGCATTTGTTCAAACACATAAGTGAAAAACAAGAAAAAAATCGAGAAATTGTTCCGAACAATATTAAAGTTTGTTTAGAAATCAGTAAGCAAGATTCGAGGCTGTACAAGAAATTTTAAATTTTCAACGGGCGTAGATTGATTCTGCTGTCCAAAATCTTTCTAAACCAGTTACTATTAACTAAAAATTTTTTGAAATCAGACTGTCAATTTTGTATGAGATTCAGCTTTTGTTTTCCGAGGCCACATTAAGGGGGGTTGCAAGGATCAAGCGGGATCAGAAATAGTTAGCGGGGAAAGGCAGAATACTGGCCGTGTACTTATTTTACAAGTGAACGTAAGTTTGGTGTTGTGGTGCGTTCGGATTCAATTATTCGACGTTGCCCGACCGTTGATTTATTGGATGACATCATTGGATTTTAATAATGATGCAGTTATCTTAATGCACACAAAAGTTGAGGCAATGTGTAAATCTATAAACTACGTTCTGATAGGCGAATAATTTTCTGCATTGGAATGCTTTTGCGAGCTGACTTCGATTCTTCATAATAAAAATTGCTGCTGTGTTTTTTACATACACGGCTTTTGTTTTTTGAAATGTGATTGATTTCTTCTGAACGTAGTCATTGTATTTCCTTCCCCGCAAAGTTCATACTCTATAACGGTGCTGACGAGAACATTGATATAACCTCTTGAAAAACTGCGGATTCCAAATCCCAAATAAATAAGTGAAAAACGGATTTCTGAGGAAGCGCCAAAAACTAATTTTAGGTTAAATTACACAATTCAAAACAAAAGCGTCTTATTTAGGGTATGATATATAGCCTATACCCAAACAATTTTGTGTTGCATACTTTATTGATTGTGGTTAGGTATGTATAGAAATATAGAGGCATACATGAGCGAAAGGGTTTAAATAATGCATTTGATTCACCTTTTCTAAAATTCCCTTTTTCAATCTCCGACCCCAGATTTGTTACGTAATTTATGTGGATTAAAAGTCGAACATACAGATCATCCCAGTTCCAACACATCATCTAGGGAATACATGGCGATACAGCATTGTTTCCCAACTCCAAGTGTGAAGAGGTAGAATTTTGAACCTTGTAATCCAGACTGAAATAGAAGCGATGGGAAGCTCCACGATAAAGGTTAACCCTGATCAAAAATTGTGCGCTCTTGCACGCATAATTGGAAAATTCTATAAAAAAAGTGCAAAATTTTACAAACTGTGCATCTTAAGAAACCACTGTGTGGTTATGATTAGACAAATCAGATAGTACCGAAAGGTGTGAGACAATGTTTGGGTAAAGCAGACCAGACAGTGCAAAAATAAGCGACTTCTATAATGTGAGAGATCAGCAAAAAGTTTTGGCTATGGTTAGGCAAGACAGACAGTGCGTAACTGTATATCTGAATCTTCAGCAGTATCCACTTGTTGACAAATTGAAATAAGAACTCCAAACAGATTAGTAGATATACATTGGAGAAGTGCTAATTTTTCCTGCGATTAAGTTGATTAAATGTCACTAAAAACAAAAGTCCGTAAGGCTACAACGTTAGTTTGTTAGTTTTGGTTGTTTGAATTTACAGCTTCTGTTCGCCAAGTTATCTTCGCTAACGTTACCATTTAGCACCCAGATTTCAATTGAAAAATTTGTATGGTTCGAAAAATAATTTCATAGTTCGAAGTACTACTCAAAAGCAACGAGAATGCCATAACCGGGTTTTGTTCTAACGCTTGGGGTTGATTATTTGATTCACCTGGTTTCATAATTCGAGATACCGGGACGAAAAACACATGCGAGACCGCGTATTTAACATATCCGAATGACACCCTCAGGAAGTTGTTCTGTCAAATCATGTCCCTGTCATTTCCGTCTGGACTTCAAAAACAACCGCGTTTAACATATTTGATTGGCTCAATATAAGATGACACATTGGTAAACAGGAAAAGTAATTTTACAATTGACCATCAGTTATGAATCTGTTTCCTTCTGAATGGTGTCCTTTGTAGTGATACTTTTCCCTGGCTGCACTCGCTTTCTGGGCTTTGTTTCCAGGGTTCAGCTTAGTCTCTGGCAGAGGTTTCAACTCACTCTGCTGTTTGCCTGCTTTTGTCACTCTGTCTTCTTCTTTCTGTTCCAAAATCTTGGGTTTAGCTACCCGACTTATGAGTTCTCCTCGCTTCATAGCATCTTCTAACTCTTCAGCAGAAACTTGTCGGGAGTCGAGGAACTTAAGTGTGACCAAACTGTGAAGAACTGTCAGTCTATAACATTTTTAATGGTTTATTGATTGCTCAACTTTTGTATTGTTAAAACATTCAAATTTACTGCTGTGACAACCATTGGTGTAGGTAGGATACATTGACTTCGGTTTTCCTGAATATCACTCATTCAACATCTTCAGTTAAATTTTTTGAAACGCGAAATCTTTTATTAACTTTGCTCCACATACCAATTGGGTGAGAGAGTCAAAAATTGCCATCTTATAGCTTCCCTCCTATTAGAGGAGATTCAATACAAACGTTTCTTAGTAATAAGTTAATAAAGTTAAGAATAAGTTCTTACAATAATAGGTTTGCCCTAGCACGAAGAGCGCTGATCAGACCGTGCAAGGTCTGGATGCTGTCGCGATCAGACTTTTCTGACAGTAAATTTGCAGTCAGACTCTATTGTTGTTGCTTATTTTTCAACTTTTTTGATTCTTGAAATCTTTCATGATCAACCAAAGAATGATCGATTGCACACAGCCAATTAAATTTGGATATAAGTTGGTCATTGATTAAACCAATCATTAATAAACTTCGGCATTTATAACTTTCAGTTCTTTTCTATCATTTTTGGCCCTGTTTGTATAGGTTTGACAACTAATCTATACAAATTTATATCTAAGTAAGTAGTATACATATCTGCCATGTTACTGGAGGGGGGGGGGGGGGTCCGGACCCCCCCCCCCCCCTACAAGAACTCTCACCACCGAAAAACTGATTTTCTCTTAGTGAAAGCAAGTTTTTTAGTTAAATTTCGCCAGCCTGAGAGAAGTTCTTGGGTTAAGTTGACTGGCGAAACTTATCCAAAAAACTTGCTTTCACTAAGAGAAAATCAGTTTTTCGGTGGTGAGAGTTCTTGTAGGGGTGGTGTCCGGACCCCCCGCCCTCCAATAACATGGCAGACACCGGCTGCTCCAATGTGTATTTCAGAAGAAAGAATGCGTAGTACGGAGTGCTTAGACTATGGTTATAGCCTGTTGTAGTAACTTTAATTTTTTTAATCTTTGAGACCATGAGAGGCATACTTGAAAAAATTTGAAAAGTTTTCAAAATTTTATGAAAATTTATTGGAGTCCAAAAATGGTCTGAAATGGATTTTGCGCTATAAAAGAGCACTCAAAAGTGATTTTTTGTTGACTTCACTTTTTTTCACCTATGAAGTATGGGGGTTGGAACATACAAAAATTTCAAAAGTTTTTTCGAAAATTTTTCAAAATTTTTCAAAGACCTAAAATGGTCTGAAATGGATTTTGCACTATGAAAGAGCACTCAAAAGGGATTTTTTGTTGACTTCACTTTTTTTTCACCTATGAAGTATAGGGGTCGAAACATGTAAAAAATTTTAATTTTTGAGAAAAATTTTTCAAAAATTTTAAAAGTCCTAAAATGGTCTGAAATGGATTTTGCGCTATGAAAGAGCACTCAAAACTGATTTTTTTGTTGACTTCTTTTGTTCAACCAAGTAGGACCGGAAAAACTCAGTTTCTGAAGTAGTCTGAAATAAGTCAAAGAGTAGTCAGAAGCAGTTTTTGTTAACAATACTTTTGCAAATGTTCAGTATGATGTGGAAAGGTTGGCTTTGTTTTTTTATATACATATGTAACTATGTATATTTCTATCAAAAACAAGTACGTATATTTGCTTGCATGTGTTCAAAATTGTAATTTTTATGTCAGAATAAACAATTGAAAGAAAGGAAAGAATGAAAGTTTTATGTATATAACTATGCGTATTCATGAATATACTGGAAGTATATATGGAAATTCATATTGGTTTATAAGTAAATATAACTGTGCTTAAGTTTAGTAATATGTTTTTATGAGTATAAGCTGAAATGTATTTTTGTGGGTAGAAATTGTAATGTGTGTAATTGTCAAGATGTTTTTGCTTTTATGTGTGTATGTTTTTCTATATCTATACAGTGGAATGTATGTATATATGTCTGAATGTGATTAAGTTTTTATGTATTTATACGCTTGCAATCAGACGAGAGCGAGAGAGAGGGAGATAAGTCCTTAAAGGGCAATTTATTTGCCTTGAAGAATGTTGTTATTTGTCTCCACGATCCAATAATATTATATCTTGTAAACAGATTTTGACCTTCAGCGCTGATATACTCTGTCCTCTAAACATTGGCAAGCAAAAAATAACAACCGAAGACGACAACAATTTTTTGATTTTCTGAGCATGCTTTTTTTGAAAATCTGAATGTTCTACGCCTAGCTAGCTGCCATATTAAAAACTATCAAGATTTTGTACAGAAAAGAAATTGAATTCATAATCTTTGTCTTTGAACCCTTGGCAAGAAAATGATAAAATGTTGCAACACAGAAGACAAAAACAACTTTTTGATGTTCTGAGCATGCTTTTTTTGAAAACATGTTTCCATACACTTATTCAGCTACCTTTCTAGGATTGAGCAAGATTATTTACAGGAAAACTGTATTTGAGATAAATTGTTGAGAGATAAACAAAAAATTGAGCTAAGTAAAAAGAATCAATTCTGTAAAAACCGAAAAATTTGGTAGAAAAACTATGATACGCAGGAGCAGCTGAACTTTTTAGTTAAATAAAGTAGAATGATAGGAATTCATCAAGAGCTTGAATCAGACAAAAAGTGTAAGGATGTACAAGAAGAGTAGTTTCCACTGGAACTGTAAAAATAGCTAAGTTTTCAAAAGTTAATCAGCCACTTGATCAATTAAGCAAAAAGAAACACAACCTCTGTATCTGCGGGGGTTGCTAGAAACAGCTTCAGTCAGTAGTGTATAAGTCTTGTTTGCGTAATGGGAATAACACTAATGGATAATTCGTGCTGTGACTGAAATCTTAAACAAAATCGAATCGCTTCTTCAGTAAATGGTTCCAACATACTGAATATACATATTCTCAACTATTAATCAGTGGAAGTAAATTACCAGAGCACCTCAAGCCAACAAAAATCGAATGAGTTCATTATTGTTCTTTCTTGAATCAAATTTCCTGTGCATTCAGTAACCCTGTGTTAATATTTTGGATTACTTATTGTTCTGTCGACGTTTCAGAATAACATAACCGTAACGATATTTGATAGAGCATCGGAAAGATTAACATCCAAGGGAATTTGAAATTGAAAGCAGCAGAGTCTATATAACATATTATTGGGTTATGAAGCCTGACGAACATCTCGGAATTGAACACAACACTACTGCTACCTACTACTGCTACTGCCTAATACTACTATCTTCAACTACTATCTACAATTAGTACCTACTACCACTACTACCACTACTACTACTACTACTACTACTACTACTACTACTACTACTACTACCTACTAGTACTACCTACAACTGAAACTAGATACTATTACTAACTACTACAACTATTATTGGTTCTAAGTTACACTAGTACCTACTACTACTTCCTTTTAAAACCCTCGATTTTTACCTATTGTTTACTAACTATCTACAAGAATGTATTTCTGTTTTTCTAAAAATTGAAAACATTTCTTATCTCTAGAGACTCGTTAAGCTTAAACAACAGAAGCTTTTATCTATCTCAAATTAATTTGTCCTGACTGACACAGACCGATAGAATATACCCCGCCAATATTTTCAAAAAAATCATCAAGTGTTTGAAGTTTTTTCGAAGATATAAAGAACTTTGTCGTATACATTAACTCAGTAATTTTCAATTCAGTTGATTAACAATTAAAAAATCCATGGTATGATATATCAGGTTGATATTTAACTAATTAAATAAAGGTAGGGTTTTACTGTTTCGCGAACCAGTCTGATTTTGAGCTCCAAATAAGTTTTAATGCTATGTTCTTTTTATGAAGGGCAAATTTTGTATACTTTTTCCCTTATGAGGGATCAGTCACAAACTTAAGTCTTTTTGTTCAAATGCTGTTTCTTTTTTGTTCATTCAATGCATGATATCTGATTCCATTTGCAATTAATTGATAGATATGAAACGCAAACTTTTTCAAAATTTCGAATATGAAGGATTGTATAGCGTAAACATTGACTGGTTCTTAATGGCGTTGCACTATGTCTATTTATAATATCAACTTTATAGAAACAAGCTTCCTTCAAAATTGCCTAATGTGTACCTTAATGGAAACAAACATTTTACAACGTACCTACATTATCCAAAAAATTTAGGTTTTACTCTATATAGTTGTTTTCGTATGTTTATTCAGAGTCACCTGTTGTTTCAGTTGTCAGGTAATACACAACTTTTTATGAATCTTTACGTTTCAAAATTTGCAAAGACTGAAAACTGCTGGGACAGCTTGCCAGAATGACAAGTGTTAGTTGAGTTTCATATTAACCTTAGCTTCGGCTCAGGATGTGTTCTCAGCTAAATATGTAATTGTGAACTTTTTATTTATTAAAAAATTAGCGCTACATGATTTTGCAATTTTTGTTATATTAACTTCTTCCTAATTTTACTGAATTTCATTTGGTCATTGTTTATCTGATGAAAATTAAAATCGAATCAACCTCATGAAACGTTTCTCAACAAAATTAAGTGAAACAGTCTTGTTGGATTTGAGAGCTGAAACAAAAACCTTAAATTTAGGTGTTAGGTGAACACATTTTGTTTGTTTTGAACGTCTGCTTACACTCAATGGGCACCAAATGGTTCCAGAGAAGTACTTTTCGTGGAATACGAAACAAAATTCTTCTTTATTAGTGTTCAAAACTCAACAACAGGAGACGGTATAGCTTTGGATAAGCAAGTATAATAAAATTGTGAAACATGGCCGATAACTTTACCTAAATGTTGAACCATTGAGTTCGAGTTCGTGTTTGTGATCTAAAATAGTATTCAAGGATAACTGACTTTTTTAAATAAAAAAGACTTGTTTTTTAGTATTCAAAACTCAACAAACGGAGGCGGTATGCGTTTCGATAAGCAAGTAAAATAAAATGGTGATGCTTGGAAAATCGTTTTACATAAAAATTGAAGTTTTGAGTTTTTGTCTGAATTTGTGATCTAAAAACACTATTCAAGGATAATTGACTTTGAAAAAAGAGTATTTTTAGTACTAAAAACACAATAATTGGTGACCGTGTAACTTGGAACTACTAAATATAATGAAATGTGATAACTTGGCCTATCGCTCTATTTAAAAGTCAAAGTTTGAGTTTGAGTTTGAGTTTGTGATCTAAAAATAGTATTCAAGGGATAATTACGTCATAATAGTTGAGTTGTGTTATAAAGTTGAGAACGCAAAACAATTGAAACACGTTCTCACACTCTATTTAAACTACAGCTATATATGTGTCAGAAAAGCGAAGGAGACCTTCTGCTTTTACTAAGCTTTTTGATATAGTTTACTTTATTATATAGACTCTGTTCACATGGTCTGTTATGTAATCTTTACTGCACGAGTTCTACAAGCATTCTTGAAGACTATAATATTGCATTTTTCTGTAGAAAAGAACAGAAAAAACTCATGACTTTCCGAAATCAGCAGTGTTGACATATTTTACCAGTAAATCTTGAAAAAGGCGGTCAGTGCAACTTCCTAAATTATTATTTTTCTCTGAAGAATGTTCGACTAATGAACTTTAAATATTGCAAAATAACTAATATGGAGATATTTTAAGTCATGACTACATTAGGTAACAGTTAACACAACTAACTTTGATTTTTTCCTGCCATAAAAACCATCAACACAGACAGTAGAAATCAGATTAGGTGCTTTGATGCCATCTTCAAACTGACAAGTACAATTCTACATTCTTTTGGTCAATTTGGAAAAAAATCCAGTGTTAAAACCCTGCTATCCATAGTACATTAAGTTCAAAGTTTAAAGTATTCAAAGTTTTTGGAAATTAGTGTTTTATTTTTCTATGTGTTAATAAGTAATCTTGGCTTTGTGTACCTCGTTTTGATGGTATCTTACCGAAAGGGTTTCTATGTTTTCAAACGTTTGTTTGTTATGGATGCTATGAACAGTCAGTTTGAGTTCTTTCAACTGAGTCAAAGACAAAAAAACCAGCAAAAAACAAATACTGATTATAGAGGCAATTAGGCTAATTTGATTTTCAGGTTTTTTAATGCAGTATTTTAATTTTCTCTGAGCTTAAACAATGTGAGGAATATGTAAAAATGTCTCTTAGAAAAAGTTTCAGATGGAATTTTACTACTATGTGGTATATAGTTCCAGATGCAATTTTACTACTATCTATAACAATAAATGGTCGAATCATTATGTACAAGAAAATGTTTTTTTAACAAGTAATCGTATAGCAAAACCTTAACCTTCAATAAAGCTTTACTGATCTGCAACTAAAGCTAAGAATCAGCGGCCTCACAGGAAGTATGTACAAATTTTTTTCTTGGCGCTCAAAAAAGGAAACCCCTAACGGAACTGCAAATTTACCAAAGGTAAAGAAAAGAAACGTTTTCCACGTTAAATTTGTTTTTTATTTGAAAGACTTAAAGTAAAACAATGCCTAGCTGACATAAAAAAGATTTAGACTATGCAAAACAAAGTTTTATAATACTTCCCTGTCAAACAAATAGTAATGAACAAGCTGAATTTTCATTACTACTTTAACGAATTTGTAATTTTAGAACCTCAATGGTTTGCCTGGAGAAAACTCATAAGAGAATGGACAAGTATACACTTCTTGCACCTATTGGAAATTTTTTTCTGATACGTTGAATGCTTACTATTCTTGATACCATAGCTTTATGGATAAACGAAGTCTTGCGTCCGCGTTATTGAATACTTAGCTTTTAACAATTTTATGAATTACTCAAAAAACATATTGAACTACTTCATATTGACACATAGATTCAAAAGCTACTGAGTGAATTCTGTGAAAACTAAATGTTCCATGACATACACAAGTTGTTGCACATGTATACAGAAAACACTAGTGCATACTTACGTCTATGGTTCAGATCGAGCCTTTGAGCAAAACATGTTTTTTATATACTCACAGAAAACGTGAGCAGAGGTTTTCTTATCGTTCTTCAAAATAAACCACGTCAATACTAATCAAAATCAATACTATTGTACAAATAACTTGATATTAAACCTATGACTTTGAACCAGTTACTATATAACCTAGAAGCAATTGTAACCATAAAAGACAAACAATAAGGTCAATAGGTGATTTTAAATGAATTTGATTTGTCCTGTTTATTCAATTGCTTTATTTAAGTTAACGTTATATTGGAGCACACTGTGGGTCGAAATGCATTCCGTAATAAACATTTGCAAGCCTATGTACTCACTCTATTTTTATCTCAACGTTTGCTGCAACACAGTAGAATACATGTATATACGCATTCATGATCACAGACAAAAGAATACTTAAGCAAACTAATAAAAGTGCCTTTAGCCGAAAATACTATGCAAGAATTTTGCAGAGCAGACTGAACTTCTCTCACGCACAAATCAATTCTTCTGCTTTATGCCTAGCAATCAGATCAAAACCTTGAAATGTCAATGTCCGAGGTACTTAGGAGAAACCTCAATTCATTTTACGAATTAAAACCTATAAGAGTTAGTCTAACAGGTTTAACAACTGAGGCCTCCTCGAAATGTTATAGGTATTAATTGGAAACTATTTGGCTAATTAGGCTAATAGAACGAATGCTAACATCCCAACCAACAGTTTGAATTTACTTTTAACTGAATGACTTGCTTCTCAAAATAACATTTTAGCGTTTTCATTCTTGACTGGTATTCCATTCAGTTAGTGTATGCCAAAACCCAAACTCAACTGCCGGTTTATAACTTATAATGTATCATATCCTAACGCAATTTGAAGGCTCATTTCAGCGCACAATTGTCTATCAAACTCGATATGAAAACAATATTGCCTTTATACAACAAAGGAAGGACAGTTCAATTTCAAGCGGGACTACCTTCGATCATTGCCTAATACCCAAAAAATTTATTGACTTTGTTACTAAATTACCTAATATAACCGAGGAAGAAGACTTTATCAACAACTCAAGCCCCTCGGAAACTGAAGTAACTTCTCAGCATTTACCCAATCCTTTGACTTCTGACATAGGGTCACTTCCCATGGACATCAAGAGGATTTTGCGCAGTTACGATTTCGAAAGTATGCCCCTCTTCAGGAGCCATGAAGAATACTTCGCTGCCTTAGAAGATTTGGAAAATCAGTGGAAAAAACTCGAATCATGCAGAATGAAATCAAACTAACCACTATTCACGATAAAATTTATCATACTACATCATCCACATCCGATGAAAACAGAAAGACTGTGATATCTTCCATATTAGAACGATTCCCTAGCCTTCTTGAAGAAAACTCAAAAATTGAAGAGAATTTCGAGAAATTTAGCACTGAGCCATCGTCTAACAATGCTCTACAAAACAGGAGCCATCGTGTACTTCGA
Source organism: Convolutriloba macropyga (assembly GCF_964194025.1). Taxonomy (NCBI): domain Eukaryota; kingdom Metazoa; phylum Xenacoelomorpha; order Acoela; family Convolutidae; genus Convolutriloba; species Convolutriloba macropyga. The sequence goes on along the minus strand of NC_134474.1, from coordinate 29,544,462 downwards.
GGATGTGTTTTTCATAGTGGAAATTTTTCCAAAAAAGAAAGAGATTCGATGAAAATGTGAGGTGTTCATGTGACAATACCAACTAGAACTGAAAATTTCTTGTTGATTAAAGCTTATGAACTCGACGTTGGTTTTCAGTATTGAATTGTTTCTATTTATAACCTGTTGTTTTGAAATGCTGTGCATTATTAAACTTCATTGTGCATGCTTTTTATCCAAAATTTAGTAGTTTCAAAACCACTCCTTTAAAATACAGTTTGTTGATTCAACATTATCCACGTCAGAGAAACAGGAAACGGTGTTCAGCCTGTTCAAAGGAGTAGAAAGTCAGAAATTTGTAGTAGAGTAGGATCACCAAATTGCACTGAAACGCACGAAAAAAGCAACGAAATTTCACCAATCGTCGTACTTTGTTTGGGAACGTTCCCAAAATTTATGTAACAAAGTACGACGATTGATGCAATTTCGTTGCATTTTTCGTGCGTTACAGTACGATTTGGTGATCATACTCTACTACAAATTTCTGACTTTCTACTCCTTTGAACAGGCTGAACACCGTTTCCTGTTTCTCTGACGTGGATAATGTTGAATCAACAAACTGTATTTTAAAGGAGTGGTTTCGCAACTACTAAATTTTGGATAATAAGCATACACAATGAAGTTTAATAATGCACAGCATTTCAAAACAACAGTTTATAAATAGAAACAATTCAATACTGAAAACCAACGTCGAGTTCATAAGCTTTAATCAACAAGAAATTTTCAGTTCTAGTTGGTATTGTCACATGAACACCTCACATTTTCATCGAATCTCTTTCTTTTTTGGAAAAATTTCCACTATGAAAAACACATCCTCGAAGTACACGATGGCTCCTGTTTTGTAGAGCATTGTTAGACGATGGCTCAGTGCTAAATTTCTCGAAGTTCTCTTCAATTTTTGAGTTTTCTTCAAGAAGGCTAGGGAATCGTTCTAATATGGAAGATATCACAGTCTTTCTGTTTTCATCGGATGTGGATGATGTAGTATGATAAATTTTATGGTGAATAGTGGTTAGTTTGATTTCATTCTGCATGATTCGAGTTTTTTCCACTGATTTTCCAAATCTTCTAAGGCAGCGAAGTATTCTTCATGGCTCCTGAAGAGGGGCATACTTTCGAAATCGTAACTGCGCAAAATCCTCTTGATGTCCATGGGAAGTGACCCTATGTCAGAAGTCAAAGGATTGGGTAAATGCTGAGAAGTTACTTCAGTTTCCGAGGGGTTTGAGTTGTTGATAAAGTCTTCTTCCTCGGTTATATTAGGTAATGTAGTAACAAAGTCAATAAATTTTTTGGGTATGAGGCAATGATCGAAGGTAGTCCCGCTTGAAATTGAACTGTCCTTCCTTTGTTGTATAAAGGCAATATTGTTTTCATATCGAGTTTGATAGACAATTGTGCGCTGAAATGAGCCTTCAAATTGCGTTAGGATATGATACATTATAAGTTATAAACCGGCAGTTGAGTTTGGGTTTTGGCATACACTAACTGAATGGAATACCAGTCAAGAATGAAAACGCTAAAATGTTATTTTGAGAAGCAAGTCATTCAGTTAAAAGTAAATTCAAACTGTTGGTTGTGATGTTAGCATCCGTTCTATTAGCCTAATTAGCCAAATAATTTCCAATGAATACCTATAACATTTCGAGGAGGCCTCAGTTGTTAAACCTGTTAGACTAGTTCTTATAGGTTTTCATTCGTAAAATGAATAGAATATTCTCCTAAGTACCTCGGACATTGACATTTCAAGGTTTTGATCTGAGTGCTAGGCATAAAGCAGAAGAATTGATTTGTGCGTGAGAGAAGTTCAGTCTGCTCTGCAAAATTCTTGCATAGTATTTTCGGCTAAAGGCACTTTTATTAGTTTGCTTAAGTATTCTTTTGTCTGTGATCAAGAAGGCGTATATACATGTATTCTACTGTGTTGCAGCAAACGTTGAGATAAAAATAGAGTGAGTACATAGGCTTGCAGATGTTTATTACGGAATACTTTTCGACCCACAGTGTGCTCCAATATAACGTTAACTTAAATAAAGCAATTGAATAAACAGGACAAATCAAATTCATTTAAAATCACCTATTGACTTTATTGTTTGTCTTTTATGGTTACAATTGCTTCTAGGTTAATTAGTAACTGGTTCAAAGTCATAGGTTTAATATCAAGTTATTTGTACAATAGTATTGATTTTGCTTAGTATTGACGTGGTTTATATTGAAGAACGATAAGAAAACCTCTGCTCACGTTTTCTGTCAGTATATAACAAACATGTTTTGCTCAAAGGCTCAATCTGAACCATAGACGTAAGTATGCACTAGTGTTTTCTGTATACATGTGCAACAATTTGTGTATTTCATGGAACTTTTGGTTTTCAAAGAATTCACTCAGTAGCTGTTGAATCTATGTGTCAATATGAAGTATTTCAGTATGTTATTTAAGTATTTCATAAAATTGTTAAAAGCTAAGTATTCAATAACGCGGACGCAAATTTTTGTTAATCCATAAAGCTATGGTATCAAGAATAGTAAGCATTTAAACGTATCAGAACGAAATTTCCAATAGGTGCAAGAAGTGAATACTTGTCCGTTGTCTTATGAGTTTCCTCCAGGCAAACCATTGAGGTTCTAAAATTACAAATTCGTTAAAGTAGTATTGAAATTTCAGCTTGTTCATTACTATTTGTTTTACAGCGAAGTATTAGAAAACTTTGTTTTGCATAGTCTAAATCTTTTTTATGTCAGCTAGGCATTGTTTTACTTTAAGTCTAGTCTTTCAAATAAAAAACAAATTTAACGTGGAAAACTTTTGTTTTTTTTACCTTTGGTAAATTTGCAGCTCCGTTAGGGGTTTCCTTTTTTGAGCGCCACGAAAAAAATTTGTACATACTTCCTGTGAGGCCGCTGATTCTTAGCGTTAGTTGCAGATCAGTAAAGCTTTATTGAAGGTTAAGATTTTGCTATATGATTACTCGTTAAAAAAAACTTATTCTTGTACATAATGATTCGACCACTTATCGTTATAGATAGTAGTAAAGTTCCATCTGAAACTTTTCTCTAAGAGACATTTTACATATTTCTCACATTGTTTAAGCTGAGAGAAAATTAAAATACTGCATAAAAAAACCTGAAAATCAAATCAGCCTAATTGCCTCTATAATCAGGATTTGTTTTTTGCTGGCTTTTTTGTCTTTGACTCAGTTGAAAGAACTCAAATCGACTGTTCATAGCTTCCATAACAAACAAACGTTTGAAAACATAGAAACCCCTTCGGTAAGATACCATCAAAACGAGGTACACAAAGCCATGATTACTTATTAACACATAGAAAAGTAAAACACTAATTTCCAAAAGCTTTGAAAACTTTAAACTTTGAACCTAATGTACTATGGATAGCAGGGTTTTAACACTAGAACCTTTTCCAAATTGACCAAAAGAATGTAGAAATGTACTTGTCAGTTTGACGATGGCATCAAAGCGCCTAATCTGATTTCTACTGTCTGTGTTGACGGTTTTTATGGTAGCAAAAAAATCAAAGTTAGTTGTGTTAACTGTTACCTAATGTGGTCATGACTTAAAATATCTCCATATTAGTTATTTTGCAATATTTAAATTTCATTAGCCAAACATTCTTCAGAGAAAATTACTAATTTAAGAAGTTGAACTGACCGCCTTTTTCAAGATTTACTGGTAAAATATGTCAACACTGCTGATTTCGGAAGAATCATGAGTTTTTTCTGTTCTTTTCTACAGAAAAAAGCAATATTATAGTCTTCAAGAATGCTTGTAGAACTCGTGCAGTAAAGATTACATAACAGACCATGTGAACAGAGTCTATATAATAAAGTGAACTATATCAAAAGGCTTAGTAAAAGCAGAAGGTCTCCTTCGCTTTTTTGACACATATATAGCTGTAGTTTAAATAGAATGTGAGAACGTGTTTCAATTGTTTTGCGTTCTCAACTTTATAACACAACTCAACTATTATGACGTAATTATCCCTTGAATACTATTTTTAGATCACAAACTCAAACTCAAACTCAAACTTTGACTTTTAAATAGAGCGATGGGCCAAGTTATCACATTTCATTATATTTAGTAATTCCAAGTTACACGGTCACCAATTATTGTGTTTTTAGTACTAAAAGTACTCTTTTCTCAAAGTCAAATATCCTCGAATAGTGTTTTTAGATCACAAATTCATGCACAAACTCAAAACTTCAATTTTTATGTAAAACGATTGACCAAGCATCACCATTTTATTTTACCTGCTTATCGAAATGCATATCGCCTCCGTTTGTTGAGTTTTGAATACTAAAAAACAAGTCTTTTTTATTTAAAAAAATCAGTTATCCTTGAATACTATTTTAGATCACAAACACGAACTCGAACTCAATGGTTCAACTTTTAGGTAAAGTGATTGGCCATGTTTCACAATTTTATTATACTTGCTTATCCAAAGCCATACCGTCTCCGGTTGTTGAGTTTTGAACACTAATAAAGAAGAATTTTGTTTCGTATTCCACGAAAAGTACCTCTGGAACCATTTGGTGACCATTGAGTGTAAGCAGACGTTCAAAACAAACAAAATGTGTTCACCTAAACACCTAAATTTAAGGTTTTTGTTTCAGTTCTCAAATCCAACAAGACTGTTTCACTTAATTTTGTTGAGAAACGTTTCATGAGGTTGATTTAATTTTAATTTTCATCAGATAAACATTGACCAAATGAAATTCAATAAAATTAGGAAGAAGTTAATATAAAAAAGTTGCAAAATCATGTAGCGCTAAATTTTTAAGGAATAAAAGTTCACAATTACAGTCTTAGCTGTGAATACATCCTGAGCCGAAGCTAAGGCTAATATGAAACTCAACTAACACATGTCCTTCTGGCAAGCTATCCCAGCAGTTTTCAGTCATTGCAAATTTTGAAACGTAAAGATTCAGAAAAAGTTGTGTATTACTTGACAACTGAAACAACAGGTGACTCTGAATAAACATACGAAAACAACTATATAGAGTAAAACCTAAGTTTTTTTGGATAATGTAGGTACGTTGTAAAATGTTTGTTTCCATTAAGGTACACATTAGGCAATTTTGAAGGAAGCTTGTTTCTATAAAGTTGATATTATAAATAGACATAATGCAACGCCATTAAGAACCAGTCAATGTTTACGCTATACAATCCTTCATATTCGAAATTTTGAAAAAGTTTGCGTTTCATATCTATCAATTAATTGCAAATGGAATCAGATATCATGCATTGAATGAACAAAAAAACAGCATTTGAACAAAAAGACTTAAGTTTGTGACTGATCCCTCATAAGGGAAAAAGTATACAAAATTTGCCCTTCATAAAAAGAACATAGCATTAAAACTTATTTGAAGCTCAAAATCAGACTGGTTCGCGAAACAGTAAAACCCTACCTTGATTTAATTAGTTAAATATCAAGGATTTTTTAATTGTTAAATAACAAATTAACATTGAGTTGAAAATTACTGAATTAATGTATACGACAAAGTTCTTTATATCTTTGAAAAACTTCAAACACTTAATGATTTTTTTGAAAATATTGGCGGGGTATATTCTATCGGTCTGTGTCAGTCAGGACAAGTTAATTTGAGATAGATAAAAGCTTCTGCTGTTTATGCATAACGAGTCTCTAGAGATAAGAAATGTTTTCAATTTTTAGAAAAACAGAAACACATTCTTGTAGATAGTTAGTAAACAATAGGTAAAAATTGAAGGTTTTAAAAGGAAGTAGTAGTAGGTAATAGTGTAACTTAGAATCAATAATAGTTGTAGTAGTTGGTAATACTATCTAGTTTTAGTTGTAGGTAGTACTAGTAGGTAGCAGCAGTAGTAGTAGTAGTAGTAGTAGTAGTAGTAGTAGTAGTAGTAGTAGTAGTAGTAGTAGTAGTAGTAGTAGTAGTAGTAGTAGTAGTAGTAGTAGTAGTAGTAGTAGTAGTAGTGGTAGTAGTAGTAGTATTAGTAGTAGTAGTAGTAGTAGTAGTAGTAGTAGTAGTAGTAGTAGTAGTAGTAGTAGTAGTAGTAGTAGTAGTAGTAGTAGTAGTAGTAGTAGTAGTAGTAGTAGTAGTAGTAGTGGGGGACAAAATCCAACCTCACCTCCACGTGGTGTCCCCTGGGGGTAGGTCATGTGCTGCGGCTCTACGCTCACATGGTCGAGCTAACGAGGCACTGGTCTTCTAGTTTGTGGCGCAACTAGTCGTATCTCAGCCTTCAAACACCAAAGCAATGAGTACAATCAACCATGGCCCCGAGTCCCGGGTAAGGGGTGCTAAGAATCTCCCGAGGAACCAACTCAGAATTGCAACTTTAAACGTCAGAACACTGACCCAAGCCGGATCTCTAGAGGCTTTGAAAATGGATCTGGCGCGATACAAGTTGGATATTCTGGGAGTGCAGGAGACGAGATTGCAGGAGCAAGAAATTGATCTCGGAGACCACAAGCTCTACCTGTCTGACTCGTGGTTGTCTGGTGTAAAGTCGAGACAAGGAGGAGTGGGCGTTGCTGTAAAGAAGTCATTGATAAACAGCATCGTAGAACAAGTGGCTCTAAGTGAACGTATTTGCTACGTCAAGTTCGCGGCTCAGAGGAGAGCCAATCTAGCTGTTGTTGTCTGCTACGCACCCACGAATGAAGCTAGTCTCCAAGAGAAGGATTTGTTTTGGAGTCAACTTTCAGACCTAGTTTCCAGTTTCAAACATAGGGAGCGTATTTGTGTCATCGGTGACCTCAATGCAGAGCCTGGACACCAGTTGAATGACACCATGAGCTGCAGAGGCCCGTTTGGAATGGGTGAAGAAAATGAAAACTCTGAAAAGTTGTTATCATTTTGCACTTCACACAAATTGCTCGTAGGTGGTACATGGTTCCAGCATCGACAAGTGCATCGGTACACCTTCAACCCTCCCGATCCGAGTTGTCGAAAAAAGATGCTGGATCACATTCTGTTTGCAGAGAGATACAGAGGATGTCTGACGAATGTGAGGTCCAGAAGAGGGAAAACAACAATTACCGATCACGAACTGGTCATTGCGGAAGTATCTATGAAACTTTTGTCTAAAAAGTCATGCTTCACGCCCAGAATCAGTTCTGCAAAGCTGCAAGATGAAACAACGCGTGACTTATTCACGCAGGAGGTCAAGTTACATCTTGATAAGAGCGGCGATTTCGAGAATACAGAGCAGTCTTGGGACAATTTTCGAAAAGCCCTGAACCAAGCAGCAGTGAAATGCCTCCTTCCGGACAAGCGAGTGAACAAACCTTGGATTTCTCCAGATTCTCTGGAACTTATCCGGAAACGAGCCGATCTACAGTTAAAGAAACACAGCAGCGCGGAGGCGCTGTTAGAGTTCACAAACTGCTGTAAGGAAGTCAGAAAAGCTCTACGTGCAGACAAACGGGCATGGCTTGAACGCAAAGGCCAAGAAGTGCAGAGCTTCGCGGACAGAGGCAACTTAAAGGAGGTTTTTGGGGCATCACAGCAGATTTGCCGAAACTGGAGGCCCCAGTTGACCAAATTAGTTTCAAGCACTGGCGTCAACTTACGGACGAAAGAGGAACGACTTGAACGCTGGACGGAACATTTTAGTCAACTCCTGAATCCCTCAACATTCAGTTGCAGTACGAGATTGGATCCCGAAGAAGCAGCTGAAAGCTTGCCGATTGACCTGAGCCCAATTCGATTTGAAGAAGTGCTTGAAGCTGTCCACAGGTTGAAGAATGGCAAGGCAAGTGGACCCGATAACATTTCCTGTGAGATGTTGAAAGCACACAAGGGTATTGTCGAGTGGCTCTGGGACATCATAGATAAATGTTGGTCGACGGAAGTTCTGCCCGATGACTGGAAGGTAGCAGAAATTGTCCCATTATACAAGAGTAAAGGAAAGAGGTCAGAGTGTTCGAACCACCGAGGGATCTCTCTATTGTCAGTACCAGGCAAAGTGTTCGCTTCCGTTACTCTCAATCGATGCAAAGATTCAGTGGATCGCGTCTTAAGGGAAGAGCAGTGCGGCTTCAGAAAAAGCAGAGGATGCGCCGATCAACTCTTTGTCCTGCGTCAAATAATAGAGAAATCAATGGCGTTTCAATTGGATATTAGCTTTTGTTTCATAGACTTTCGAGCGGCATTCGATTCTGTCGATCGTGAGCAGATGTACCAGATAATGAAACACTATGGTCTGCCGCAAAAAGTGATAAACATCATAAGAAACAGCTATGATGGATTCAAATGTCGAGTCAAAGCCGAAGGTGAGAAGGGACGCTTATTTGATGTCAGAACAGGCGTTAGGCAGTGTGATGTGTGGTCCCCAATCCTATTCGGCCTTGTCATCAACTACATTTTAGCTAACTCGGTGCATGGAGGATTAGACATTGGGAGATTGGTGGCTGACTTAGATTTTGCTGATGATGTTGCTCTCGTGGGGGTCTCAGACAGTGAGGTGCAAGAAAACCTACATCGAATCGAGGCCCTAGCGGAAGCCGCTGGTCTGAAGATTAATGTGGCCAAAACAAAGAATATGGGCGTAAAATGCGACAGCCCAAATGTTGTTGCAGTGCCTAGTATCCAACAGAACGTGGAGATACTCACTGGAACACATAAAGGCAAACTAGGACTCCTGGCAGAGACATCTAGCCAGTCACGACTAACCATCGGCACGGAGGTGCTGCTGGGAACGAAAAAGAAAGCGGGCTGGTTCGAAACACAAGATGGCCGGAAGCTCAGATTGAAAAGCTTAGCGGAGGCTAAGCCAGCGTTGGTAGCTTCACAACAACAATCTGCAGTAGCGGATTTAGAGTCGCTAGAAAATGAGAGTGGGTCAGCGGTGGCTGATCAAGAGTCTTTAAGATGTCAGAACTGTCAGCGGCAATTCAGTACAGTTACCGGACGCAAAGTGCACCAAACAAGATTCTGCAAAGCCGGTTTGTCAAAGAATGTCGTCGACAAGTCAAAGTTCGAGCAACTAGAGGCGAGCCTCACCTGTGACAAGTGTGAAAGGAAGTTCAAAACAGTCAATGGCCGAAAAGTTCACCAATCGAGATACTGTGGCAAACCTAAAGCAGCTGCCACACGCGTGTTTTCCTGCAAAGTACAAGATGTTATCGGAAACGAGTTTGAAAACATAGAAGCGTTCAAGAATCTCGGATCATATGTCAGCCTCAAGCATGGAGACCTCCAGGAAGTCAATTGCAAACTTGCAGAAGGTAGACAACGGTTTGCTAACTTCCAAAATCTCTGGAAGAGCAAGCAGCTCAGCGTGCACCTCAAGTGCAATTTGTACAAAGCACTCGTTTTATCAGCCGTGCTGTACAGCTCAGAGACTTGGACTCTTTCGAAATTAATGGAGAGAAAACTTGAGAGTTTCCACTGTGGTTGTCTTCGGAGAATTCTACGTGTGTCATATCTGGAGAAAGCAACGAACGATGAAATTATGTCAAGATCGCGAATGCCCCAACTATCCACGATGATCATGCTCAAACGGATAAAATGGTACGGTCACATCCAGAGAATGGAACCAGGAAGATTAGCCCGCAGTGCCTTCGATTGGGACCCGCCCGATCAATACGCCCATGCCAGACGCGCTCCTGGGGGGCAACGGAAAACGTGGATGAGTCAAATCGAAGGAGACTGTGTACGAAACAAAGTATCGTTCACCAGATTGCAGGAGAAAGCAGCAACCGGGTCAAAGAATGCCTTCAACAATTTCGTCGTACAGCACTTCACAGAATAACCAAACAAATAACTCTTCTTGTTTTGTTTGTATTTGTATTTGTATTTGTATTTGTTGCCAACCGTGCCTTTATTTCATATTTGGAATTAAAGTGTTGAAACAGTAGTAGTAGTAGTAGTAGTAGTGGTAGTAGTAGTAGTAGTAGTAGGTACTAATTGTAGATAGTAGTTGTAGATAGTAGTAGTAGGCAGTAGCAGTAGTAGGCAGCAGTAGTGTTGTGTTCAATTCCGAGATGTTCGTCAGGCTTCATAACCCAATAATATGTTATATAGACTCTGCTGCTTTCAATTTCAAATTCCTTTGGATGTTATTCTTTCTGATGCTCTATCAAATATCGTTACGGTTATTTTATTCTGAAACTTCGACAGAACAATAAGTAATCCAAAATATTAACACAGGGTTACTGAATGCACAGGAAATTTGATTCAAGAAAGAACAATAATAAACTCATTCGATTTTTGTTGGCTTGAGGTGCTCTGGTAATTTACTTCCACTGATTAATAGTTGAGATTATGTATATTCAGTATGTTGGAACCATTTACTGAAGAAGCGATTCGATTTTGTTTAAGATTTCAGTCACAGCACGAATTATCCATTAGTGTTATTCCCAATACGCAAACAAGACTTATACACTACTGACTGAAGCTGTTTCTAGCAACCCCCGCAGATACAGAGGTTGTGTTTCTTCTTGCTTAATTGATCAAGTGGCTGATTAACTTTTGAAAACTTAGCTATTTCTACAGTTCCAGTGGAAACTACTCTTCTTGTACATCCTTACACTTTTTGTCTGATTCAAGCTCTTGATGAATTCCTATCATTCAACTTTATTTAACTAAAAATTTCAGCTGCTCCTGCGTATCATAGTTTTTCTACCAAATTTTTCGGTTTTTTTACAGAATTGATTCTCTTTACTTAGCTCAATTTTTTGTTTATCTCTCAACAATTTATCTCAAATACATTTTTCCTGTAAATAATCTTGCTCAATCCTAGAAAGGTAGCTGAATAAGTGTATGGAAATATGTTTTCGAAAAAAGCATGCTCAGAACATCAAAAAGTTGTTTTTGTCTTCTGTGTTGCAATATTTTATCATTTTCTTGCCAAGGGTTCAAAGACAAAGAGCATGAATTCAATTTCTTTTCTGTACAAAATCTTGATAGTTTTTAATATGGTAGCTAGCTAGGCGTAGAACATTCAGATTTTCAAAAAAAGCATGCTCAGAAAATCAAAAAATTGTTGTCGTCTTCGGTTGTGATATTTTGCTTGCCATTGTTTAGAGGACAGAGATTATCTGCGCTGAAGGTCAAAATATGTTTACAAGATATAATATTATTGGATCGTGGAGACAAATAACAACATTCTTCAAGGCAATTAAATTGCCCTCCAGGGACTTATCTCCCTCTCTCTCGCTCTCGTCTGATTGCAAGCATATAAATACATAAATACGTAAACACATTCAGACATATATACATACATTCTACTGTATAGATATAGAAAAACATACACACATAAAAACAAAAACGTCTTGACAATTACACACATTTACAATTTCTACACACAAACATACATTTCAACTTATACTCATACAAACATATTACTAAACTTAAGCACAGTTATATTTACTTATAAACCAATATACACTTCCATATATACTTCCAGTATATTCATGAATACGCATAATTATATACATAAAATTTTCATTCTTTCCTTTCATTCAATTGTTCATTCTGGCATGAAAATTACAATTTTGAACACATGCAAGCAAATATACGTACTTGTTTTGATAGAAATATACATAGTTACATATGTATATAAAAAAAACAAAGCCAACCTTTCCACATCATACTGAACATTTGCAAAAGTATTGTTAACAAAAACTGCTTCTGACTACTCTTTGACTTATTTCAGACTACTTTAGAAATTGAGTTTTTCCGGTCCTACTTGGTTGAACAAATGAAGTCAACAAAAAAATCAGTTTTGAGTGCTCTTTCATAGCGCAAAATCCAATTCAGACCATTTTAGGACTTTAAAAATTTTTGAAAAATTTTTCTCAAAGATTAAAACTTTTTACAGTTTCGACCCCTATACTTCGTAGGTGAAAAAAAAGTGAAGTCAACAAAAACTCACTTTTGAGTGCTCTTTCATAGTGCAAAATCCCTTTCAGATCATTTTAGGACTTTGAAAAATTTTGAAAGTTTTTTTTCAAAAAATTCGAAATTTTTTTATGTTTCGGCCCTATACTACTTAGGTGAAAAAAGTGAAGTCAACAAAAAATCACTTTTGAGTGCTCTTTCATAGCGCAAAATCCATTTCAGACAATTTTAGGACTTTGAAAAAATTTGAAAAATTTTCGAAAAATTTTTGAAATTTTTGTATGTTCCAACCCCCATACTTCATAGGTGAAAAAAGTGAAGTCAACAAAAAATCACTTTTGAGTGCTCTTTCATAGTGCAAAATCCCTTTCAGATCATTTTAGGACTTTGAAAAATTTTGAAAGTTTTTTTTCAAAAAATTCGAAATTTTTTTATGTTTCGGCCCTATACTACTTAGGTGAAAAAAGTGAAGTCAACAAAAAATCACTTTTGAGTGCTCTTTCATAGCGCAAAATCCATTTCAGACAATTTTAGGACTTTGAAAAAATTTGAAAAATTTTCGAAAAAATTTTTGAAATTTTTGTATGTTCCAACCCCCATACTTCATAGGTGAAAAAAGTGAAGTCAACAAAAAATCACTTTTGAGTGCTCTTTTATAGCGCAAAATCCATTTCAGACCATTTTTGGACTCCAAAAAATTTTCAAAAAATTTTAAAATTTTTTCAAAGTTTTTCAAGTATGCCTCTCATGGTCTCAAAGATAAAAAAATTAAAGTTACTACAACAGGCTATAACCATTACCTAGGCACTCCTTACTACGCATTCTTTCTTCTGAAATACACATTGGAGCAGCCGGTGTCTGCCATGTTACTGGTGGGCGGGGGGTCCAGACACCCCCCTACAAGAACTCTCTTCACCGAAAAACTGATTTTCTCTTAGTGAAAGCAAGTTTTTTGGTTAAGTTTCGCCAGTCAACTTAACCCAAGAACTTCTCTCAGGCTGGCGAAACTTAACCAAAAAACTTGCTTTCACTAAGAGAAAATCAGTTTTTCGGTGGTGTGAGTTCTTGTAGGGGGGGGGTCCGGCCCCCCCTCCAGTAACATGGCAGATATATATACTACTTACGTACCTTTGAAAAATTTTCGAAAAAAATTTTGAAATTTTTGTGTTCCAACCCCCATACTTAATAGGTGAAAAAAGTGAAGTCAACAAAAAATCACTTTTGAGTGCTCTTTTATAGCGCAAAATCCATTTCAGACCATTTTTGGACTCCAAAAAATTTTCAAAAAATTTTGAAATTTTTTCAAAGTTTTTCAAGTATGCCTCTCATGGTCTCAAAGATAAAAAAATTAAAGTTACTACAACAGGCTATAACCATTACCTAGGCACTCCGTACTACGCATTCTTTCTTCAGAAATACACATTGGAGCAGCCGGTGTCTGCCATGTTACTGGAGGGCGAGGGGTCCAGACACCCCCTACAAGAACTCTCACCACCGAAAAACTGATTTTCTCTTAGTGAAAGCAAGTTTTTTGGTTAAGTTTCGCCAGTCAACTTAACCCAAGAACTTCTCTCAGGCTGGCGAAACTTAACCAAAAAACTTGATTTCACTAAGAGAAAATCAGTTTTTCGGTGGTGTGAGTTCTTGTAGGGGGGGGGGGGGGTCCGGCCCCCCCTCCAGTAACATGGCAGATATATATACTACTTACGTAACTTTGAAAAATTTTCGAAAAAATTTTTGAAATTTTTGTGTTCCAACCCTCATACTTCATAGGTGAAAAAAAGTGAAGTCAACAAAAAATCACTTTTGAGTGCTCTTTTATAGCGCAAAATCCATTTCAGACCATTTTTGATCTCCAAAAAATTTTCAAAAAATTTTGAAAATTTTTCAAAGTTTTTCAAGTATGCCTCTGATGGTCTCAAAGATAAAAAAAATTAAAGTTACTACAACAGGCGATAACCATTACCTAAGCACTCCGTACTACGCATTCTTTCTTCTGAAATACACATTGGAGCAGCCGGTGTCTGCCATGTTACTGGAGGGCGGGGGGTCCGGACACCCCCCTACAAGAACTCTCACCACCGAAAAACTGATTTTCTCTTAGTGAAAGCAAGTTTTTTGGTTAAGTTTCGCCAGTCAACTTAACCCAAGAACTTCTCTCAGGCTGGCGAAACTTAACCAAAAAACTTGCTTTCACTAAGAGAAAATCAGTTTTTCGGTGGTGAGAGTTCTTGTAGGGGGGGGGGGGGGGTGTCCGGACCCCCCCCCTCCAGTAAAATGGCAGATATGTATACTACTAGATTTTGATGCGCTATAGAGTACTTATTCCTATGTCCTTTTGTCAAAACTCTTTGTTGTTTTTTAAGCAGTTTTGCAAATTATGCTTTCTCATGTGAATTTTTCTTGGACTTTGGGGCAGTTTTTTTAAGGGTGATACATCGTTTTGCCTAGACTGTTTCGGACCATTATTGGAATATATTTTTGTGACTCATTTTTAGAAGTTATTTTTTGTAAATCTTTTTTTTTGATTACCTTTTCGTGTGGAAATTTGTGATTATATCAAATTTCCACACGAAAAGAAAAAGTGTTACATCGTTAATGACGGATTTGAAGAAGTAATTTGAAAAACGCTTTTGAGTTCAACTTTACTGTTTCATTTTTTTTTTGTTATTGGTGTCATCAAATTTCATACTATGATTTCATTTTAGCGATACTAAAAAACTGTCCGTATTTAACACTAGTCTCTGAGGCTTTTGGTTGCAAAAAGCACATTTGCTCAAGTATATATACTAGACAGATCGCTGTTTTACGGATTTGTTTTAGACACATGTATTAGGATCTTTAGACACATGTATCGTAAGTACTTCCCTCTTTTCATAACCAAAATTTTATTCTGTGATTGCAAATGAGGGTAGAATTTCTAGCCTGTATCGTTCATAATCTTCTTCATCATCCTCTTGGTAAGCGAGTAAGGCATCCTTGCATATTGGGTTGCCATGTAGGGACAGAAGAGACAAGTTCGGGAGGTGACTTTGACTCTGTCTCAGAAAGTGACTCAGATCAGTCAAATTGTTGTTGTTCAGAAACAAGTTGGTCAAGTTTGGCATCTGTGAGTTGAAACAAAATCCCTCGTCTGAAAAAATAGCATTCGTGTAAAGCAGAGATGTATTAGTTACTGAGAGATCCAGATTCAACTGAGCAGAGCTCTCTGAGGGTTATCAAAAAAGCAGTATGAAGCGATTAAATTGTCAAAATACGGCCAAAAATATGAACAATTAACTGATAAGCGTTGAATTTTATTTTTGAACTGGAAAGTTTTGCTCTATTCCCACAAATGAGCCTCTCTCTCATACATACTCAGTGTCAAATTTTAGGCTCGGACGTCTGTCGATGGCTCCCCACATTCTTGATAAAATGCTGAGCTCAATCTATTCATGAAATTAAAAAGCAACTCTTGAATGTCGCCGACGATCTGGAAAAAATGAAGCCTTTTCCTGCATAAAGTTACCCGCAATGCTGTTGCAATTTAGTATCAACTCCTCAAGTGTCCTGCACGCGTCGATACCACTGATGGAGAGCAAGTGGTTGTTGCTCAAATCCAACCGAACTAGCCAGTCTCCGTAATACTGGCTTATAAATGTCGGAACTAATGTCAGCTCCCGGTTCGCACAATTGATACTCCTCGTCATTTGATACACTGTGAACTGAATTCCGTTTTCCTCTTTCTCCTCTTTCAGAGTCGATCCATACGATTCAAGCATTTTCTCACGTTTTGTAATTTCCATGGTTTTCTTGCGACGCGCCAGTTCTAAATCGACGCTGTCAGTTAATGATTCGATGTTTGCCATAGTTTAGAGTCTTGGTTTCACGATGTTTGAAAGTCGTTTTGACAGTGTCGAATGATTGTACTGAAAGAATGTGACGTCTATTTGTATACTACTTCAATTATTCTTTGTTTATTTGTTTTGCTGTTTAATCACAAAATTGCTATCATGCTCTATGCATATTGCTGAAATTTTCTGTTCGAGTGGAGGTTTCAGCGGCGTTTCAGTGCTTTTTTGTTGTACGAAATGCGCAGAAATTTTATAAGAAATGCGATGAATTTGCTGAATTTTTATAATTCAGGGTTTTTTGGTAATTTCTTGCATAAACTCAGCGTGTTTTTAGTTCATTTCTAACAAAAATTCAGCGCGTTTTCAGCACATTTCTTACAAAAAAGGCAATTATAAAATTCTAAAAAAGAATAAGTTATAAGGTGAATTGAGGTTGAGCAGCCACAAAACTAGTAAGGGCAAGGCGAACTCGGGTCGGAAACGGGGACTCCGTTACAGATCATAGTCTGGAAAAATTTCCGGTCTATTATGCTGTCAGTCCCCCCGTCTGTTTACAATCTGGGCTTCCATTTGGATCAGATTTGTTCTCGGTCTGACCGCATAATATAAATTTGGGATTATTATGGATTTTATTTCATAATATAAATTCTAACTAGGGATCTTCTGATAGCAGTTTGCATCCGATTTAAAAGCATTCCATCCGAGCCCACATTGATATATCAAAATCAGTATCTACTGAGCCCCCAGTACTTCACTTCTCTGTTTTTAAGTCCGTCCAGTATCATGATCATACATGAACATTATTTATTTTGTACATTTTCTGACCATTTAGAGAAAAATCTCTGAATTTTGTCTGCAACATTATAAATTTAAAGCACTATGACCATTCAGAGTGTGTTCTAACTTTATGCAGCAAATAACCTATTTGAAACAACAGTTTACTAGCTCGTGGTTACTTCGTGCGGTCAGGGCGAAAATCACTGAAATATGAGAATCCTGGCCAAAAGCAAAAATCGGGAAGAAAGGAGTTTCCCCTGCGGGAAAACAACTAACTTCACTGCATTTTTTCAAGGAAACCCTCGGAAAGTTAGCGTTTATGTTATAAGCAATTAACCAAAATGAACTTGAACCAAAATTAACCAAAATGGAAACAAATAATTTGAGCCTTTTTATCCCTCAAAACAAAGAAAACAGCAACTCTAATTTTTGTTGTTTTGTTCAAAAGGCGAAAGATGAAACTAACTGCTGGGGGAGAAAAGCATCCAAAAAAGTTCTCTATGTAGATTGGAGGGTCAGAACAGAAAGAATTGGCTCAAACATGAGAAGTGTCTCTTCTCATTTATTGTTCCGACCCACTTTAGTGGGGGAGGAACTACATACTCAAATGGGTTTTTTTTGTTCAGACAATTTTGGCCGATCGATATATTCATCGTAGAGAAATGTGAGTGGTATCATTAAAAAGCCCGTCCAGCGTAGAATACGAAATTAAACAGATTTTTTCAATTTTCTCTTTTTATAGGGAGTTATCGAGGTTTAAATTTTGTGAATATTAGACGTAATTCAGCTGTTTTTTATTCATACTTTCGGTATTTTTTAACTAATTTTCAACAATTTTGCTAAATTTTGCTAAAATTGTTAACTGTAGTTGTATTAATTTTATCTGTGAAGCTAGAGGAGGGTTGCTGAATTGTTCGATCCGAGTTTTTTGGCTAGAATTGATGCTAAATTTTTCAAAATTCAAATTTTTTCGGGACCAAATTTGGGACCAAGTTTGTTTTTAGCGAACTTGCTTTAAATTTGCTGGAAGTAGATACCTTAAACTGCAGCCATATTCTTTTTAGGACACAAATAAGTTAGTTGTACACCCACTTGCTCTAAAAGTCTTCTGGAATTATAAATTCCAGTTTTTTTTCCAAATTAAAACTCGATAATTATACAAAATGCATTTTTAATTTTGACAAACTAAAAAATTTTGCTAAAAAATTGATCCACTTCGCAACCAGTTGAAGAAATGGGCATTTTTTTAGACGCGCAGCGACATCTGGGTTGATATTGATCTCTCCATGTATCCGAACGATAAAAAAATTTTTAGATTTTAATGGGGCGCGACTTTTAAAATACTTCCGATATGTAAAAAAATTTTTTTGTAAAGTTTTTTACTTAAAAAAGTTTCACGTCAGGGCCCAATTAATGACAGATACTATTTACAACAAATGATGCAAAAACGAGGTTATGTTACGGTTTCAGGGTAACATTCATGATTTTTATGGCTCTGATCAATTGTTTTCGGAAAATTTTTTTTATGTACTTCTTGAATTTTGCTTTCATTTGTTATCTTTTTTTTGTAGCTCAATAAATTTTTGATCCCAATGAAAGATCCAGTAAAATTTTAGGAGGTATAAATGAACCTAGACGTTTTTTCATTTTTTGTCTAATGTCTACTATGACTTTGAATATATTTGTTTTAAGACAATATTGGTTAATTTTTTTTATTTTTCCTCTATTTATCTTATTTCTCTCAACTGCGGGCTAAATCTCAGTCAAAAACAGGCCGCAATAAATTTTTTGTGGGTTACAAGTTAATGTTTGTATTAGTTTTATGCTCAACTAAGGGTCTCTCTCTGTTTTGATGCTACGCGTTTTCAATTTTTTTCTATTTTTGAGCATAATTGCATATTTTATGAGTTCGTTTGTTTCCTTTTAAAATAATAACCTTTTTGTCAAGTCTAACTGAAGAAAAGTATAGTTGGGAAATGCACACTGCTGGAAAAAGGCGTATATGGATATGTCAATTGTTTTTGTTCTGTAGGTTATGCTTTTTGGTCTGAGACGCATATCTCGCAAAATTTTGATGTTTCCGCCTATTTTTGTACTGACTTTTTTGTTTCTACCTATTTTTGTCTTTCTTTTCGTTGTTTTACGCCAAATACCTGATAAAATTAAATCTCAAATGCTTCCCCGAGACGTATATCTCAGCCTGGTTTAAGATGTTTGTTTTAATTACCTTAAAATTCAAATTAAATTTTTTTCAATTGTATATTTTCTGCTTTCATTTTCGTAACCATGTCACTCAATCTCACTAATTAAATGAATTATTTTTATTGATTCAAAAGTTTTTTTGCGCGTGGTCACACATTGTGACTGATTGCTTCGACAATTAATTTAATAAAATTTTTTGAGATTTCTGAATTCCTCAATTTTCGGGTTTTTTGTTGTCATGTCTACGTAGTCCTTTTATACGGAAGATTCTTTGATGTTAAAATGAGGACAAATTGACATTATTTATTCTTGCAGGTAACATCTTATAATTCTCGTACCTTGAACTGTGTGATGTCGCAAAACTGTTTGATGCTTTGGCTTCTTGTTTTATTTGTTGTTTTTTGTGGGTTTGCGACTTAGTCTCAATATTAACAGGCCCAATCTGCTTCCTGAGGTTTTGCATCTTAATCCATCGCTTTTTGTTTAAATCTGAAGTTTGTGTTGACTTTTGAAATTTTTTTTTT
Source organism: Convolutriloba macropyga (assembly GCF_964194025.1). Classification (NCBI taxonomy): domain Eukaryota; kingdom Metazoa; phylum Xenacoelomorpha; order Acoela; family Convolutidae; genus Convolutriloba; species Convolutriloba macropyga. The sequence continues at coordinate 29,525,247 of NC_134474.1, read as the reverse complement.
CAAAAACACATTTGGGTTTTTGAGCTTAGTCATTTTTTAAAATAGTTTTTCTGTCATTTTATAGCTGAGTCTCCGTAAACACAGATCGGAACCCGTTTCCAGTGAACTATAGTTTAATCTCCATAACAGTTTCAGCTACAAATATTTGTTTCTCGGCTTTTTTCTACTGTTACTACGAGATTTCATAAAATATTGGAGACTTTTTTTAATTTTCACATTTTATAGCATTTATGTTTTCTTTTTATTTTATAACATTAATTGTAGGTCCCATTGGCTTGGAGAAATTGCGCAATTGAACATTGGGTAATGACATGTCTCAATTGTTTCTTATGGAGATAGAAATTAACATTTAATGGATTTCAGTTGATATCTAATGACATTAATAACGGTGAAATTAATTGTTTTCAAAAGTAGAATCGTACTTTTGAACTTCGCACCTCTTTGATCTTTTTTGTCGACCTGTTAACCACCGGTTGCATATTCTTTCCAAAGAAGGATAGGTTGAATTGTTTCCATTGGGTTTTTGTCTGATGCGAGTTTGATGATTTTGTTATGATTTTAATTATTATAGACATCGAGTTTTGGTCTCAATTAATGTTTGCTGTTTGATGTTTATTGTTGCCCTTTCTAGTAGTCGTTCATCAACGTCGTTCATCGAGCTTTCAGGGTGGCATTATGATATTTCATTGGTTGTTATGAATTGATATGATTGTTTTTGAAAGTTTTCTTTCATCATTTGGAGGCCAATTAAGTCAGGAATGTGAATGAGCGGGGTCGGAACCTTATGTGCGTACGCACATTACGAGCCTCCTTGTATCTCTTTACAATTAAACCTCAGTCTTACACATATTGAATTTTGAGGATCAGAAGACTCGGAACTTCTTTGGTTATGGCATCTGACAAAAAAAATTTTGACATTTAAACCCCGAGTCTTCGGTGAAAAACGGAATTGTGATCTTTAAAATTCTGGTTGTACATTTGATTCCGCAATAGAGAACCTCTATATTTGTGCTCCCTTTGAAAGGGTTTAAGGTCAAAAGTGGACGGGGGGAAAGTTTTGTCTGATATTTTTCAGTCAGATGCTATGACCACAATGAAGTTCAAGTCTTCTGTAAAAGAAACCAATTTGTCAAATTAAAATTACTTCCAATACTTAAAACAAACGTTTTCGAACTTTACGTTCATCGTCAGGTTAAAACTGTTTTACAAATTGTTAAAAGATAAAATGAATATGTATTTACATTTGTCTGAGATGACAATTAAAACAATTCTAGGAAACGTTCTAAAAAATTCAATCGAAAATTTTTTTGTTATATACAATATTTAGCCTATTTACAACACATATTTACATCTGTTATCAATTTACTTAAAAACATTCCTATTCCGGATTTTTCGATTTTGTCCATGTTCTTGTATTTTTAGGGTTATTCCGAATTTGCCCTAACCATAAGTATCCCTCTTGTGGAGGTTTTGCAAATTTCGTTTTGTCATGCACAAAATGTTTTTTGCCCTATGCATTCACATTTAGTCAAAATTATGATTTGAACTAATATTTTAGCGTGAGTTCCCTCCCCCTATATTCGTCGCGTGTGTTTAGTGCCGGCTTCAGCTTGCTGATATATATAGCTTCGATGATCATTAGTTTTTCTACTGACCGACAGGCGTCCAGAATTCTCCATTCAATGTCATTCGTGGCGCCACGACATTCAACTAGATGTTGACCCACCTGTGAATCCTTCTTTTGATGTTCTGTTATCCTTGTGGTAACATGCCGGCTTGTTTGCCCAACATAGATGGATCCGCATCCATTACATTTAATTTCATATACCACGTGGGATTTCAGATCTCTATCAAAGGATGATTTCAGGTTGGGGAGGCACGATCTTAATTTTCGCGTTGTAAAAACTACTTGCAATTCGCATAGTTTTTTCAATTTGCTTGCGAAGTTTTGAGTGAGGTTGCCTCTGTATTGTAGAAAAATAGTTGGCTTCTCATTAGATTTAGTCTTGCTTTTTTGATGCTCTTTTGGTGTTGTTCTTAATTGGTCTTTACCGCCACTTATTATTTTTTCTAGAGTCTGATTCACAATTTTTGAAGACCATTCCTCTGGATATTGATTTTTGGTCCAGCAAGATTTGTTCTTTTCAAGAGCCTGATCGAAGGCCAACCAATTAGAGGTTGCATTAAAAACCCTGTGAACCGTCCCTTGAATCACATTTTTCTTATGTTGAAGCGGTGCACAGCTGCGAAAATTCAGTATTATTCCAGTGTCAGTTGGTTTTTGATACCAATGACTGGTGATATTATTTTTGCTGCTCACATTTACGTTAATGTCAAGAAAAGCCAAACCCCCATCCATGTTCACTTTTTCTAAGGTAAATTGCAGGTTGTTGTGTAATGAATTTGCAAATTTTAAATACTCATCCGGGTCACCACGAACCGTGCAGATAATATCATCCACATACCTTTTAAACAATTTCATCTCATTATAGTGTCCCACTGTCTGTTGGTTGCTGCAATAAGTACAAATCCAAACCACATCCTGCATGTTGGCGTATTCCTCATTCGATATTTTTTGGCATCTTGCATGAAACCAGTTTTTGCATGACTCACATTCCACTCCTTTTCCTCGGTAGGTCACTCTCCGGTTACAGTCTTTGCAATTCCCGTTTTGGTCGCATCTGGAAAAGTTTTTACTGAGCTCTGGTTTTTGAAGTGATGCCTCAAACGATTTCATCCACACATTTGCTAGTATTACAGCCAGTGATGCACCCATAGCCAGTCCCTCTGATTGTACATACCAGATCCCATTACATTTGAAACGAACATTCGTCACCGCAAGCTTTAGCAAACTTTTCATGGCGGACCTTGGGATATCTGGAGCTAGGCTGCTTGAATAGAGATCTCTTAGAGCAATTTCTATAGCCTCTCCAACTGGAACGTTGGTGTACAAACTTTTTACGTCAAGAGATACTATCTGCTCGTCATCTTCAAGAGTGAGAGACTCTAAGGCTTTTCTAGCATCTTGCGTGTTGGTTTCAATGTTTGCGCCCGGTAGTTTCTGGAAAAATGGTGTCAAAAATCTGTTCAAGTTTTCGTAGCTGCTACCCGGTATTGAAAGAACAGGTCGGAGAGGTGTATCTTTTTTATGTACCTTTGCCAGGCCATAAAGCCTCGCTGGTTGTGAACCTGTTGACCTGAGTCCTTGATAAATTTTGTCACTAATTTTCCCTTGCTTCATTAAATTTTGCAGGCTGTTATTGATCTGTTTTTCATTTTTGATCACAATTTCATCTTTAGCTACTTCGATTTTTTGAAATTGATCTGAGTTCAGTACCTCATCAAGTTTTTCCCTGTACGTTGACTTCTTCATCACACAGAAACCGCAACCTTTGTCAAATGGTACCGCCAGCAAATCATTGGCTTTTAGGTAATCATGCACTTTTTTGACCCCTCTATCCAATGGGGTTTCACGTACATTTTTTGCATACCATTTTGCGGACGCCTCAATTTCACAAAGTTTCTCACCCTCAGTGTTATTCTCGCGTAACTCACGTACAAGTTTGTCTACATCTGCGAGAAAGTGCACCTCATTAAACTTGTCTCTCACTGGGTGTTTAGGTCCCAACGATAGGATGTCAAGTACAAACTTTGGAAGTTCCGGGCCATCCATTATCACAACATTACTGTGGGAGCCATTCCGCAGTGGTCTATCCTGTCTCTCTGACAGTTTATCAAGTTTTCAATTAAGTCTGTTCTGAACCATTGCGGAGTGACCCCTCATTTCACGCTTAATGCAGCTAACAACGGATGGCATCAGTTCTGGTCTCACCTTCTCCCTAAAACTACTCCTATCTGTCTCAAGTTTTTCCCTGAACACTTTACGGCCTTTCTCCGCACGGTTTATTTCTTGTTTTAGGAGCTTTAATTGAAAACTGTGCACCGCTTGTTCAGAAAAAATTTCATTTTTAGGAGCGCGAAACCTCAACGAAAGCAGACACGGACGAAAGCAGAAAAAAATACACAATTCGATCAGCACGCCAAAAATAAAGTCTTCTGTTCTTTCAAGTTCTGAATGTACAGTTGTTTCGACATTGGAGAAACCTCTAATTCTGTGCTCTCTTTGAAGGCGACTTAGTTGTCAAAAGGGGAGAAAAGAAAAACTTGGTTAATTTTTTTCGTCAGATCCTATGATCAAAGATGTCTTCTGTTCCTGAAAATTTGATTGTGCTGTTGGTTCGGAAATTGAAAAGCCTTTTTTGTGCTTTCTTCGAAGTGGATTCAGAGGTGAAAAGAGGGAGGGAAGGAAGGCTTTATGTGATCTTTTCCGTAATAAGGTATAACAAAAAGCGAAGTTCTGAGTCTTCTGTTGCTTAAAAAAAATGATTGTACAGTTGACTCGGGAACTAAAAAATTTCGGGTCTTTCCCATTATAGCTCCCGCATGAAAATATAGCCCCCCCCCCATTATGGTATAATTACCATGATTGGGGGAGGGCTATAGGTTATCTGACCACTAAGCTGGGGGGTCTATAATGGGAAAGACCCAAAATTTCATTTTGTTGTCTCGTTGAAAAAAAGGAGATTAGATTGTCAAAAAAATGAAATGCCTGGAAAACTGGAATCCACAATCAGAAAATTGGACCTCGTCAAACACGGACGAAAGCAGAAAAAAATACACAATTCGATCAGCACGCCAAAAATAAAGACAGTCAAATTGACAAAAAAAATAACGAAACAAAGATTGGGGTCAACAAACTCAAAAAATAAAAATCCAGGGACCAGAATAGCTTTATTTTGTTGCTAGGACGAATTGTGTGTTGCCTTCTGTGAGTTGGATGCTCTGAGACTTCTATTTTTTAAAATTCTCTTTTTACAGTTGATTCGGGATTTCGAAATTCTCTATTTTGCAATTCAGCGGACTCGCCCTCCAGTAACTTCACTGTTGCTTTTTGCGCGACAATTGTTGATACTTTGACTGACTGGACGAGCACTCGAATTCACATAACACGATACACACTTCATTTCAACGACAAAAAGCTAATCTGGTCTCAGGTTTTTTCCCCTTTTTGTGAGTTTGTTGACCCTTTCCCTTGTTTGAATATTATTTTTTCTGTCAACTGTTTTATCTCTTGGCGTACCGATTTTAGCGTTTTTTTCCTTTGGTCCCGATTTTGACGAGGTCCAAAGTTCCGATTGCGAAGTCCAGCTTTCAGTTCATTCGTTGATCCAATCTGCTGTTTTGCCCCCGAATAGAGAATTGAAATTATCCAAAGTTATGCAAGCTCTGCTTTCTGTGAAAGGTTGGTGGTCTATTCTTCTCGCTGGTTTGGTCAACTCAATTGTGAAATGCGTGATTTCTTTTGCAGGCCTTTTTTGCTTTATGTTTTCAGAGTTTTGACTGCGCAGCGCACAATAGCCATTCTCGTTGGAGTTTGTTGTGTTCCGTTGCTGAAACTAGATTTGCATTTCGCGGCACCGGCCGAGGTGGCACTGCTAAAATATGCAAATTTATGTAAGATTGCCGATGAATGCGTCGGATTTATGTATATATGATCCACGGTTGAGACGTTAAAAAACAGTTTTTCTATTTCTATGCGTAGATCTTTAAAAAATTTGTGTTGAATTTAGCGTAAATCTTACATAAAACTGAATTGCAGTTATGGTAGATCTTACTCATTTGAATTTCTAAGCGTAGCTCTTACACAATTTAGTGTTTATTTTAGCGTCGAACTTACATAGTTTGGGGAGCTAGGTATGAGTGTGCGTGTGTGCGTATGTTGGCGGGGGGGGGGGGGGGGTTGAGGGGCATAAGGTTGGTGGTAGTTAGGCAGGGTGGGGTGAGATAGTTAGGTGCAACGGGATTGCGATAAGGCTAGCCTTTTGAATTTTAGGGTGCCGATAAGGCTAGCCTTTTCGAATTTTATGTACTATTGCACATTGGCAGTGGCGCAAGAGGATTAAATTCTCATAGTCGGACGTCTAAGCGTTGAATCTACTTTCGATCAACGCAAAATTGTAAAATCAATGCGTACAGACGCAAAAATCTGAAAGAATTAAGCTTGAAAAACGCGATTTTTTTAAAGTTCTACGCTTAGACGCTTAGTCACCTGAAATTAGGTGTGGTAAGCGGTGACCAGCGTTAATAAATCAGAGATTTCAGCGCAATATTCCTCCATCATTTTGCTTTGAATGCGTTGAATTTCCGTCTCTAATTTCAACGCATTCATCACATTCGACGTAAATCTCTCGAAAACAATCGCGCAGAATTTGAGTTTTCTGATTTGGCAACGCTTTTTACCGCTTATATTACATAATTTTTGCAAAAATCTTTCGCCCGAGTTTATCTAAGTAACTTGAACTGTTTAGTTAAGAAAACAATTCGCGCTGCTTTTAATTGAGTCTAATCTTGCTGAAACAAATTCTTAGTCAGGACTTGAACTATTTGTTGATTTTTGTTTTGGATGGCGTGAGACAGTCTACTACACCAATCTGCATTCTGGGTAAAAGCTCTTTTGTATAATCAAGCAGTGCTTGTGCATAAGTCGCGCTTGAGTTGGATATTGTTAATTAAATTGAAAATTAACTTAGAGCTTGTAGAGCATTTTTTTCATAATAATAAGTCAATTTTCAATTTAAAAAATGCTCTACAAGCTCTATCTACTGTGAACTTTTGTTTAAAAAACAAGCCTTTTAAATATTCGCTCGATCAAAAATCAACAAGATCTTTCAATGCGTTGATGTTAAAAAACTTTTTTTTATTTTTTATTGTTTCTCAATTGTTGTTCAAAATTTTTGACGAAACTCGTTGCAAAGTGTAGTTTTTGAATTTTGTAATTTTGTGAAAGATATTTTAGTGTTCGTCTGTCCAAATAAGTTTCCGAGTAGACCACGCAGAGGATGACGTATTATGTGAAAAATTTTGATTAAATTTTCAAAATTTATGTGCCGACTCTGGGAAACAGTTTTTCTTTCAAGTCAGCTGGTGAATGATATAAACGTTATGGTGCCACTGCTGAACAGCTATCACTCCAGCAGAGTTATAGAACAAAATGTGGAATTTGTGAAAACTCCAAGGTCAAAACAATCACTCTTAAGTTGGAAAAGATTAACAATCCCCACATTTTTAAAAGGTTAGCGCGGATTGACCAACATTAAGCAGGCAGTTACGGTTCCTTGTATGCTATCCATGAATCGAAAGAAGAGAGTTGCTTCTTGTTTTTTTTTCATATGTAGAAAGAAGATCAGAAACTAGAGAAGAAACATCGAGGACAGGTAGAATGACAGATCAGCAGAGAGAGTCTTTTTATCAGACAGCCATCTGCAGGGAACATCAGCTGAAAAAACGGAAATAAGAACCAGTGTCCCGCGTAATTGCTAGTTATTCTTGAAAAAGGATGCTACCATATAAATCCCTCATTAGAAGTCAAGAGGATACAGGAGATTAACTGCTCCAAGTAACGTCAGATTACATTAGGAAGCTCAATGCGTTTTGGAAAGTGTCGAAATCTAATGCAATCAACCAAGAAATTCTCGTCAGCTGTTTACGTGCACGACTTTCTCATGTTAGTCAAAATCCCACAGAGTCAAATGAAATCTGCATAAAATATTGATCACTCCTCTGCAATTGTAGGGTCTAGATACCAAAGTCTAGATCATGGAAGCATATAGATAAATAAAAACTGTTAAATGCATTAAAGCACAACCACGGTCGCAATCAGTTTTTCGTCTAAACTGGAACGTACGCACTGATAGTCTCCTTTTTTGCGATGGATTAAACGAATAAGCTCCTAAAAACGGAACACAGAACATTGTCCTTTTTCAGAACAGGCCCCTTTGGATAGTTTCACCACTCACAATACGATTGCCAATTCTTTTTAATATGATTCTGGGCGTCGTTAAAGCATGGCACAAAGAATTGTGAGCGAAACACTCTTAGTTCCTCAAAAACTGGTGGCAGTATAAGGATTCTATTTCAAAGATGGTGGATTCTATTTCAAAGGTGGTGAAAAAATTTGAGACTATATAATTTTTTCCCAGACAAATAAGAATAAACATGCCTTTTGAAGCAACACTAAAAATTACCTATGTGATTGAACAAAGTTGCGTAGAATCTAATATACACGCGAAAACTCCAATAATAGAAATTCATGCAACAGCTTCAATTCAGAAAGCAGATATTGAACGAACATTGTTTATTTCATCAAAACTAATGATTAGGCACATTCAACAACTGACATATGAAGGCTACATTTAACGCCCAAAATACACAACAAATTTTTATTGATGACAGAGTTCTGAAGACTGAAACTCATCGAATACAGACACTCCGGAGAACTATTCAATGGAGCAATGGAGACAAGTCAATTGTGTGGAAAACCTTGCGGACATAGCTACCAAAGGAGTTTCTATTACAAAACCCAAAATATAGGGGTGAATAGAAGAGACGGCATGGCTTCAGAAACATGAATAAAATGACTGGAGCCGTAGTTCAAAGAGCACGAAGTTGAGATGGACCAAGTTTCAAAAAAAAAATCACCTGAGAGACGGAGCAACCGTTCGATTGGAAACGATACAATTGCTGCAATATGACAATGGAACTTTTTTGAGTACTGCTATAGCTTCAATAACCAAAAGAGAAACGACTTCTCAAACCAATCCAAATTCATCCTGTCAAAAAAATTATAACTGTTATAACTGAAAAGTTCCGAAATGCTGTGAAGTCAAAACAGAGCATCAAAGAGATAACAAAAATATTGAACATTTTAAAACTGCCGGCTGTCGTGGACGAATACCAAACATTCGAATAAAGGATTGTCGGAAACACTCATGACTAGAGTTTAACACAAAATACTCAATATTACTAAATGCACATTCACCAGTAGTGCAACATTTGTTGGAGACGGCTAAACTCTACAATTATCTCTAAGACAAAGAATATGTGAGAAATTTTGATAACGCTTTTTAAACTATGGTTTTGTAATATCAGGTGGAGCGGGATGTGTCAGATGTACGCACATGAATGCCACCCAGCATTGCGGAACTCCACGCCACGCGAGAGACTTGATGAGCATATGTTGCTGATTTCATGAGACCAATCGAAGTGAGTTTCCCACGACTTCATCTGGATCGATATGCCACCTCTTCGCTTGCCTTTCAACAAGTGTAGTACACATCCAGTACTTCAGTCATTGGAAACATTGCGTTTAGCTGAAGCGACAGGATTTATTACAAAACTTGGTTAACCAAGTACCGTCGTCTTTCATATTTAAAATATTGCACAACCAATGATTCAGAGATGAGGCACTCACTACACCAACATGTCTTGCGGAGTAAATCTTCAACGCAAGTACCACGCCTGATAGTAGCTAATGACAGCTCAGAGGACCTAACAGTACTCAGAGCCAATCACTTCTGTTTGGACTAGCAAAAGCATGTGTTCCAATGATTCAATATAGCAACAGTTATCAAGCTCCACAAAAGTCTTTCAAAACTGCTCAGACATATGCCGACTCAGCCTGAGAAAGCTGCTGAACTCGAGAATGCTTTGCTTTCTCGATCAGTGATCATAACAGTGTAAAGAGAAGAATCGTAACCTGAAAGAAGGTTGACCTGATTGGAAGGTGGATGGTTTGGTCAAACAATGTGAAAAAATGGGGCAAATCGTCAAAATCATCAACGGCGACGATGGCGTCGTACGATCAGTAAACATGAAAGACGTATATGGAGAGTTAAAAAGACCAGTAAAGTTGGCGCTTGTTTTCTATGATGGCAATTCTGAGATCAACGAAAGATCCGGGACTGTTGGCGCTTTTACTGAACATAATTAGGGGCCACCAGACTAAGTAAAATAAAGAAATAAAAATCAAAAGAAATCTTGGATTCAGTGAAAACATGAAAAAAAAAATGATTTTCACATTATAGCCCCCATGAAAATATAGCCTCCACCATTATGGTATATTTGCTATGAGTGTGGGGAGGGGTTATCTGACCACAAAGTTGGGGGTCTATAATGGGAAAGACCCGAAAAAAGCCAAAACATAATTGTACGTTTTTTGACTAAACATCGGAGCGACCCGGAACAACCCGCAGCAAACAGAATGTTACCAGGAGCAACCAAAAGTTATGCAAGTAGTTATGAATATCTCCCAGCAATATTTTTTTCTCATTAACGGAAAGAACAAGATTGCAACATATCTGACCATTAAGTTGGGGACGGTTATAATTGGAAAGACCCGATAAAAAACTAAAACATTAATATAAAAATTCTGACTAAACATCGGAGCGACTCGGAACAAGCGGGAGCAAACATAATGTTACATGGAGCAACCAAAAGTTATGCAAGTAGTTAGGGATATCTCCCAGCAATAAATTTTCTTCATTAACAGAAAGAACAGCGTTGCAACATATCCACAACTTTGACTATTGTAGCTTGTATAAATTAACTTATTTTTCTTTATTAATAAAACTTCTTACGTCTTTTTTGGCATATAATAGGTATCCGAAAGTTGTTAAGGCCATAAATTGAGATGCCTCTTAAAAATTACGCGTCATACTTGCACTGATCATCAAACCATGCTGTGCAGTTACTTAAAACTTTCTTGAATTGTATCAGTTTTCTCGATTAATCAATCACTGATCAGTGGATTTGACATTGTTTTTCTCAACCGAGTTGCTTAGATAGTAGAACCAAGCTCCAAAAATAGTAGAATGACTATGCTTAGATAGTAAAACTCGATAACCGGGGTGTAAAGATTGGGTTGCGATAAGACTCTTGAGCACCTGCAACAAAACTAACAGAGGTTGTATTTTCAAAAGCTGACTTGTATGAATTTGACGACAACGCAAGATTTTTACGATCTGAAGTCTCCCAATTTGCGCGGTGATACCTTCATCAGTTTTTTTTGAATAGTTTTTTCAAATTCATCCCTCCTAACAGTTTTTGGTCTTCAAGGTTTCTTTTGCTGTCTGTAACGGCTGCTCTCCTTGTGTTCCACAAAGAAAGTTTTACACGGCCCAGTTCGTTCTGAGTGGTCACAAAATCTGTCCGGATACTTCGTTTATGCAGTTTGCTTATGTAACTGTATATCCGTTCTGCTGTACTTACCGTTGCATTAACTATTTTAGTTCGTAACTATTCGCTGATCTTAGTTTTTTCAACTATCAATTTGAACTGGATTGCTACAGATCGCACAATACGGGATCCCTTTATGTATACCAGTTCAATCAGATAGAAAAAAACAAATCGAAGACAAAGATATATGTCTAAGACCTGTTTGTGCAAAAATATTTAAACTTAAGTTGGCTTTTGCTGTTTGTACTCACAAGTTGAAAATACCAGAAGTTGGGGTTGTAACAGTTGAATTTCAGCTCCAATAATTCGTTGATGCCAGACACAGTAACAGAATTTACTGCTCAAGAATAATATTTTGAATACAAGACACAGTAACAATTTACTGCTCAGGAATATTTCTAGTTCAAGACACAGTAACACGTTATTTACTGCTCAAGACAATTTAATTTGTTTTGCAATATTTTGCTGAGTTATACTTTCAGCCGTTTTCTACGGCTGCTACGTTGAGTTCTGTGTGTTGCTTTTTGTTGTTTCCCCTTTTTTCTCTTTTTTCTCACATGACAAAATGTAACTAGAACTATAACTTTAACTATTAAATGACTAGGACAACAGAAAGTGTTTTGTTTCTATTTTCCCGCCTACGCAAGCTTAGCGAGCTCAGTTCCAACACCGCCGGCCCTGTTTTCCTTCGTGAAAACATCTTCGTCCATTGATAGCACTGGAGCGAGCTTCACTACTGGTCTCTTGTAGTATCCATCTTTCGTTCTGATTGTCGCTGATCGAATCACTCCGTCGGAACCTTCAAAGGTTTCGGTTATTCGACCCAGATCGTAATATCCACGTTTGTCACTGTCTTCCACTAACCACACAAGATCACCCTGCTGAAGACTTCTGTCCGTTGTGGTCTGTCATTTTTTTCGACGATTCAACGTTGGCAAGTACTCTTTGCGGAATCTGTCCCAGATGAGGTCTGCGTAAGCTTGCGTTTGTCGGAAGAGCTTTCTATGATCAACAAATTGCTCTGCACCTGATAGATACGGTAAACAAAGGTTCTTGTTGCCAAGTAGGAGGTGGTTTGGAGTAATAGCTTCTAAATTGGTAGCATCAGAATTGACCTGTGTCAGCGGTCTAGCATTCAGCGTCTGTTCAACAAGACACATCGTGGTTGACAGAACATCTTCCGTGACTGATGGATTGCACAGCACTGCATACATTGCCTTCTTGCAACTCCTAGCCAGTCTCTCCCACACTCCTTCAAAGTGTGGTGCTGCAGTTGGGTTGAACTTCCATCTGACACCTTGTTGAATCAGATGTTCTTCAATTTGCCTCTTGTTCCATGCTACTATATACTATGCCAGTTCTTTTTCAGATCCAACGAAGTTTGTCCCGATATCGCTTATAATTTTGACCGGTTTGCCTCTTCGAGCAACGAATCGCTTAATTGCGTTCAGACAACAATCAGTGTCTAGTTTTGGTACAATCTCTATATGTACCGCGAGTACAGTAAGGCATGTGAACAGAAAGCACCAACGCTTCTCGTTTCTTCGACCAATCTTTACTGTGAATGGTCCGAAATAGTCTACGCCCACATTCGCGAGCACTGTTGATGCGACTAGTTGCTCCTCAGGTAGATCTGCCATTACTGATGCCTTTATTTGGGCTCTTCCCTTTCGACATCTAATGCATTTGTTTTTGATCGATCTCAAAGCATTTCGTTTGCCTAGCATCCAGAATTTCTGCTGAACTTTGTTTCTGACATGTTCAGTACCTTCGTGATGACTATTCTTATGTTCATGCGCAAGAATAATTCAACTACATGGTGCTTCCAATGTAACAGTATTGGATGCTTGGTTTCGAAGTTCAATTGACTTTTACCTTTTCTGCCTTGAGCACGAATAAGTCCTTGCTGGTCAATGAACGGTGAAAACTCGAGGATTTTAATGTTTTTTAGAATTTCCTTTTCAGCCTTGAGAGATTTCATCTCTTCAGCAAACTGTTCTTTCTGCAGTAGCCTGAAGATGCTTGCTTGTGCACCCTCTCTTTCTTCAACACTTAGTGTTTTGTTGCCGGTTTGTGTTTTCTAATTACGCGCTGTACGTATGCCATTGTATTTACAAGTCGATAGAAATTGCTGAATCGTTCCCACTGAATCATCAGCTTCTTCTCTTCAACCTTTGCTGAGAAGGCCATTTGGTCGTTCTGTTCGTCCGAAGCAAATGTTAAATTCACTTGTTAAGGCCATTCGTTTTCTCGTTGCTTCAACCAGGCCGGCCCAGTGAGCCATTCACTTCTCTTAAGTTCGTCAACATTGATCGCTCGTGTCCCGATGTCAGCTGGATTATTAATACCACTCACATGATTCCACTGTGAAACATTAGTTGTATCCAAAATCTCGGCCACTCTGTTTGCAACAAACACCTGTTGCTTACGGTGGGAGCTATGAATCCATTGCAGAACAGTAGTGGAGTCTGTCCAAAATTTACAACTAAGAACCTTCGATTCGTGTTCCTTCACTATCTGTTCTTTAAGTCTCACCACCATCACTGCTGCTTGTAGTTCCAAGCGTGGTATGGAAAGGTGTCGCATCGGTTCAACTATGCACTTTCCAATTACAAATGCTAAGTCTGCTGAGTATTCTTTGGGCTTTGAACGTAGGTATGCCTCTGTGCACATTGTGTCTTCAGATGCGTCGGCAAACACATGAAGTTCCCATTTTTCCTTGGCTGTGCTGAAGTATCTTCTATGAATGCTGGTTTCTGCTACTTCTGGAAGCTGGTCTTTCCATTTCAGAAACTCCTCTTCTTCGTTAGGTTCCACTGACTTGTCCCAATGTTGTCCAATTTTTGTCCAGATGGTCTTCAAGAGTCGTCTCATATGAACACTGAATGGTGCAAACAGTGCAAGAGGATCAAACACTGAAGAAACTAGAGAAGAGATCTTCCTTTGGGTGATTGGGGTCTCAACTTCTTTGCTTGCACCTCTACAAACCTGTAGACTATCATCGATAATCGTCCACTGAAGTGCAAGCACGGATGAACTTTCCTTGCTGGGTTCTATTTCGACCTGCTTTGCGTTGCTGATTGATCTTAAATCCTCTGGGATTGCGTTGGTTATCACGTCGCTGTTGGTGATCCACTTCTTCATTTCAAATCCATGTTTTGAGAGAAGAGGTTGTAGTTGTTTGAAAACCTTGATTGCTTCCTCAGGTGTTTCGACTGACTTGATGAAATCATCCATGTAGAAGTTGTTTTGGATTGTTTTTGCTGCAATTGGGAACTCGTCCTCGTTATCGATGGCTACTCGCTTCAGAGCGTAGTTGGCACGTGTTGGCGAACTCTTTGCTCCGAAACATGACGTTGATACTCGTAAATTTGCGCAGGTTCGTTCACTGTTGGTCGCCACAGGAATCTCAAGCAGTTTTTATCCCGTTCAGGAACTTTCACTTGCAGAAACATTGATTCAATATCTGCGGTTGAGGCTATTGGTCCTTCTCGAAATCTGAATTTTGTTCCAATCAATCCGTGTAGTAGATCGGGTCCGGCTAATAGCTTGTCATTTAGGCATACATCCTTGTATTTTGCTGCAACTTTACCTGGTTTGTTGGGGTTTAGTACTGGATGGTGTGGCAAATACCATTACTTTCCGAAAGTGCCGTTGACTTCCGATTTATCAAGGATCGTCACAAATCCCTTTTCAACATCTGTATCAATTGACTGTTGATACAATTCTTTTAACTTTGGGTCTCGTTGGAATCTTCGTTCCACTGAGTGGAGCTGACCAAGGGCCGAGCCGTAGTTGTTTGGAAGATTGGGTTCTGATTCACTCCAGAGCATGCCCACTTCGTACCGCTCGCCCGTAAACTTCTTGTGCTCTCTAAAAACTTCTGAGCTTGCTGCTCTTTCTCTGATTGTATTACAACATTTATTTTGGAAGCATAAGTTTCTATGTCCCACCAAGATTGTATAATTTCGGCCACTTTCACATCTTCTGTGGAGGCGAAATGACTAACATTTTGACTTTTCTTGCCTGTCATGGGACCACTGACTACCCATCCTAATTCTGTTAAGACGGCGAAAGGCTCAATTCGTGTTCCAATCATATAGTCCAATGGACGTTGAATTTCGTAGGCATCTTGTCCAAGTATGACGCCTACTTCCATCAGGTTGAATGTTCTGTTAGTGAGAACATTCAGGTGTCTGAAGTTGTTCTTCAGTTCCTTGTAATCATATGTCGTGTTTCCCAACGAGAGTGATGGGTGTGAAAACTCTTCAATTCAATGCCCCTTTGAATGTAGTCCCTTTACTGTGATAGGAACCTTTTCTGTGCTCAAATCTTGCGTCCCATGTATGCCAGCTATGCTCAAGGTAACGTCCGTGCCTTTGGCTTGTAGTTGATCCTTGACACTTTGATCGATGAATGATACTGTTGACCCACTATCGAGTAAAGCGTAGGTAGTCAACCTGTTACCACCGCTCTGAACCGATACCGGAACTATTTGAAGAAAACTAGTAACTTGGTTACTCTGGTTGATTGTTGCTGCGCTTACATTAACTGCGTGACTACCCTCGTCTATTTAATTTTCTGAGTGTAGCAGTCTGTTGTGCCTTTTGGTACATCCATTTATATCGCACGGGTGGACTTTACAATCTTTGATTGCATGCGCTTTCCCCAGACTTCCATAACATAAGCGTTCTTTTCTCACTGACGCATAGCGATCGGTGACATTCATACTCTTAAATATTGGACAGTTCCATATTTTATGAGTGCCATCCGCTGTGGGCAGTTGTTTTGCATTTGCTTCGTCTCGTTCGCATTCGAACTCGCACTAATATTTGAACATTTTGAGAATCGTTTTTCCTTGTTAGCGTTTGGTTGATCTTCTTCCTTTCGTTCGCTCTTGGTTGATGGCATTCCTTCATGGACAAAAGCCATTCATGCTAGCCATTTTTCAAGGAGAGTGAGATCGGGTCTATCTCCTTGACACTCGTCAACGAAGAAGAACCACTTTTCTTTGAAGTTTGGGGGCAGTTTTTCAATTGCCACTTGCAGTGTTGAACTTGAACGCAGATCGCCCTCATAATTGTATTGCTTCAGTACACTAACTAGGTTGCTGATTGTTATTGAGTAATTAATTATAGCCGTTGAGTCGTGCATTCGAATTGGTTGTTGTTTGCGCAATATGTTAAGCTGAGCGTCGACAATTAGGTAAGGTCGCCCAAACTTCCGTCCCAGGAGTTCCCACGCTTGAGCGTAGAACTCTCCCGAATAGCCCATTCCTGATATCGCTGACTTTGCTTTACTTGTCAACAAAATGGCTCATTTTCTCTGAGTCGGGTATATCGCGATGGTGAACTGTTGCTTTGAACATATTCGACCACTCCGGCCACTCTAGGGGGTTTCCGTCGAAAGAACTCAACTTCAACTTAGGTATCTGACTACTACTGCTTGGTTTATTGCGCTTAAATCTGTCTTGTTCCCAGGCTCCGCTGGCACGCTCTCCACTTGGTAACCGTGACTTAAGTACATCTTCGCGATTGAAGCTTACCCTGGGATAATTGTTGTCGATCCTGGTTTTTGCACGCTCAAAACTATAATCGTGCAAGTTGGAGAATTTATCCGAGTTATCGAGCCAACCGGAAACATCTTTGTTCTTCGGGGTTTTCCAATTGAATTGTGATCTACTTCGAATACTAGGGGCTGCACTTTCATCAGAATCTGATGCTCTTGGTCAAGAGCTTCTTTCTCGTATTCCAGTTTCAGTGCACCTTCTTCAAAAAGTTGCATCTCGATTTCAAGCGCTTTCCTTTTCAATTTGATTTCAATTTTCTTCATTTTTGCTGCAAAGTCTTTCTCTAAAGCCGCAAGTTTTTCTGCCTTTTTACCTTGTTTATCAGAGGAGGCCTTTCAATCCTTGTCCTTGTTTGGGTGTCCATTTTCAACAGTTTGTTGAGAAACTCCTACAACAGACTGCGAATTCTTAGCGGCAGTTGGTTCTGCATCGCTTGTCAATTGAACAGTTTGATTCTGTTGATCCGTCATGTTTGTTTCTCGTGGATATACAGTAAACACTCTGCGTTCAAATATCGAAAGTATTTTTCTGTCTCGACTTGGCGTTTTAAAAAAAATATCTGGGTATCGGAGAGTCTCAGTTTTCTTATTCACGAGTTTTTGAACGTTGTCGTCCAATTGCAGTATCTGCTGATAAAGATTCTTGAGCTTGCTTGGTCGATCTCGACCCTTGATGAGCTCAGAGCCTTCTTTTTGTTTCTGAAACCAGTTGTTTCGCAAGTTGTTGATCTGTCGATCCAAAACCCTTTGACTCTGTGACGGAGTCACTTCTTGTGTACTTCGGGACTGCAGCTTGAATCTCTGCAGCTCCTTTGTTTGTTTGTTTTAATTGAGTTTTGCTTTTCAACGTTCCTATTTGCTTTGCCTAATTGGCTTGGCGTTGTTGAATTGCTCGTTGGGTTTCGTTCTTGTTCGTTGATGACTTTGTCACTTCGACTGTTGGGTTGGACAGCAGTTTATTCCACTGTCCGGGTCCGCGGACCAAATGTAACGGCTGCTCTCCTTGAGTTTCACAAAGAAAGTTTTACACCGCCCAGTTCGTTCTGAGTGGTCACAAAATCTGTCCGAATACTTCGTTTATGCAGTTTGCTTTTGTAACTGTATATCCGTTCTGCTGTACTTACCGTTGCATTAACTATTTTAGTTCGTAACTATTCGCTGATCTTAGTTTTTTCAACTATCCATTTGAACTGGATTGCTACAGATCGCACTATGCGGGATCACTTTATGTATACATGTTCAATCAGATAGAAAAAACAAATCGAAGACAAAGATATATGTCTAAGACCTGTTTGTGCAAAAATATTTAAATTTAAACTTAAGTTGTCTTTTGCTTTTTGTACTCACAAGTTGAGAATACCAGAAGTTGGGGTTGTAACAGTTGAATTTCTGCACCATTAATTCGTTGATGCAAGACACAGTAACAATTTACTGCTCAGGAATATTTCTAGTTCAAGACACAGTAACACGTTGATTACTGCTCAAGACAATTTGTTTTGCAATATTTTGCTGAGTTATACTTTCAGCCGTTTTCTGCGGCTGCTACGTTGAGTTCTGTGTGTTGTTTTTTGTTATTTCCCCATTTTTCTCTTTTTTCTCACGTTGCAAACTGTAACTAGAACTAGAACTATAACTATTAAATGACTAGGACAACAGAAAGTGTTTTGTTTCTATTTTCCCGCCTACGCAAGCTTAGCGAGCTCAGCTCCAACACTGTCATCGAGGATCTTTTTATAAAATTCATTTAAAACTCAGGCCCGCTTTCATACTAATAAAGCTACCCGGACCGAGGATTTCCCCAAAAATAACGGGGAAAAGAGTGTGAAGAGTGTATTAATAAAAAAAATTACACCCCTATTGCTCCGTTTAAATGACGGTCGGAGAATGTTATTTTAAGAGTTTAAGTTTAAAAACTAAATTGGGGTACTGAGGATTGATCCCCCATCTTTCCTCTCTGGAACATGTTACTTTCACCTTGTGCCAACTGATGCTATTATTATTAGTTTCAATTTCCGTTATAATGGTAATTATGTAAGAGTAATTTTTTATCAGTACTCCCTAAATTACTCTTTGCAAAGATTGTAAAAAGAATGAAGAAAAGAGTGTAAATACAATAATGTTTTTTTTTTAAATTTATACTCTTACAATCTTTTCCCCGATAATTAGGATTTAAATAAGCATTACACCCTAATCCCCGCTAATTAAGGATGTATTAAGGTTGAAATTTCAGCCCGGGTAATTAAAATTTGATTATTGCTGTTGGATTTGCTCTGGCATGTCCGATGGTGCTACGCACCTCTAAATGACTGTCATACAGCCAAAATGAAATCGGAATGATCTCCGTTAGGCTTGTTTAGATGTAATTGGCTGTAAGCATACTGCGAATAAATTGTCAAGAAGTGTTGTTTCATGGTCCATGCAATTGCTCACGTTTGGTGAAGTTCATTGTTTGAGTAAATATGGGAGAGCAATTTAGTGTATTTCATCTTAACGTTTTTGGTTTGTGCTTTGAAATTGATTTACAGTTCAAGTTGCTGACCCATTGCAAATGTTATCGTTATTTTTCTCGCAACAGTTCTTATAATTCGGACGTGACTTATCCTGAAATTTAAGCGTTTGTACACAAACCTTTTGACAAGTTGAGTAAATTCTTGATTTGACAGCGTGACTTTCATTTATCGAGTCTTTTACCTGGGTTTTTGAATTGCACTTTCCGTGCGCTCTATTTTCTTCATTTAATAGCAAAGAGTTTTGTTTGCAGAGGGCGTTGAAAAAGTTTTCTTTTAGCGAACCAAAATAGCTTCCAGTTTCCACATGTGTTGCTTTATCGACAGTCTAATGATTATACTTTATGGCAATTGTTATTCATCCAAATGTTTTGACCAGTTGCGTAGAGTTCTTTGAGTCTTTCTGTGTTTTGTAAGTCCTTTATTCGGCTCCTTTGCTTTCTTCGAAATTGTGAAGACCAACTATGATTTTCAGTGAAATGTTCTTCTCTGTGTTTGGATGTCATCGCAATTGATAGCCGCGAGACTCTAGGAAAAGTCCTGTTTGTCGTTAGAATTTTCTACATTCAATATTATTATAAGTTTCAGCCTTTTGGTTGTTGTCTTCCGTACTATTGACGTTCTTAAGGGCAGGAAATTTTTTCCAGCTTTTTAAAATCAAAGTGGTTTGCCATAACGCAGTGTTTGTCTTTCTATCAAGGTCACAATTTTTTTTGATTTACTGCCGGTTTTTATCAACAAATGTGGCTTTGTGTTTGTTAAATTTCCATGTTGTTTGGTCTCTTTAGTGTGCAGTGGTAGATCTCTTTGAGTTGTAAGGAGCTTTATCTTGTTTATTTTCGAGTTTATAATTCTTGATTTGTTCTGTGGCCTTGGTTTATTTTTCGAGCATTTTGAAGAAGGTTGTTCGTTTTTGCAGCTGCTGTTTAATGGTGATGTAAATGGAATAATTTTGTTTTTGAACTAAAAGTTGTGTCATCGAACTTACTTTTTGAAGACGTTATCTCTTTTCGTTATCTCTTTTCAATGCTGCTACTGTTAAGTTCATGAGCAATGTGAACGGGGATTTAAGTTCACGATCTCCTGTGTCACAAGGCGAAGAAACAACCAATCTCATTTCTGATTGGTTGTTTGATATGCAGCTTATTCAGTACATTACACGATGCTTCGAGACATGATCTGAACGTACATAAAACGTTTAGCCGAATGAATGAGCTACTTTTTTGGGTAAACTAGTCATTTTGGGTAAATTTGCTCTTTTTAGGGCAACAGAACTTTCTTCTACAATACAGTAATGTATTGTTTTGTACATAAATTTGCCTCGGTTTGAAAACTAGCAAACGTTTCACCCGCACCTTGAATGTATTATTTTTTTGTATCTCAACAAGAATGCTATTACAACATCCGGTAGTTTTGTTGCAGATAATAAAATGGATGAAAGTTGGACTCTTGATCGGTTGACATCTATAGTATCAAAAGCAAAGTTAGTGGAGGAGCTATCTGACGATGATCTTACGGTAGTAATACCTTTTCTCGTGTCAGCAGCTTTCGGAACCAGTCACAATCCAATCCTCACCAAAAAGATAAAGAGAAACCCTCAAATATGTGGTGTTATCAACGAAGTTTTAAAGTATGTTCGATTTAAGCCAAAAGCCGATATGTTGAATCAAATCGGACAGATGAGTTTCGAGATATCAAAATTGCCAATTGATGAGGTTATAGAAAAGCTACGAAGTGACGCTTCTGCGACAAGTTTGGCCGTTTTCGAGCAGAATGGCCAAGTAGTCGAGCAAATTGTTTTTCTGGTCACACAGCTCTTAATGCTTAAACGACTAATCTGTAACGAGCGATCTTCTCTGCCGGCAGGATACAGATTTCATTTGTTTCACGTTGAGTCTCTTAGAGAATTGGTTATAAATTGCCTCTTTGTGATACTTACGAAGTCTTCACTATCGAGTTTTGTCAGCATTGCGGAGTTCGTTCAGATTATCATGATCACGAAATCTCCTTGGTTGTTTGTTAAAACGTTACTGCTAAATATACCTTTTGCGTATCGCAGCTGTTTGCTAGCTGCGCTACAGGTTTCGCTACCTCCTCACATTGAAAATGAGAGAAATGCTTTTATTTTGAGACTCAGTACAATCGAGAAATCTTCGGCTAACTTTTTGATAAATCATTTGATTCAATATCAACTAAACCCTCCCTTACTGTTTGATATGATTAGCCACAAGTGTGAGGAGACAGAGAACAGCGAGTTTTTGGAAAATTTTTTGTGTGAGTTGTTGTTCAGTGACAGCAAAAATGATGTGAAAAAATGGTTGAAACCGTTTTTGAAACAGTTCTGGAGAAGCAAACTGGCAAAAGGTATACTATTGATTTCCACATCGTTGGTAGATGTTCGGAAGCATTTTTTGAGGACGCAGAATGTTGTCCCATCTTTAGTTAGATCAACAACTCTGATCAAAGTTTTCACCGGCTTGCGATTGTTGACCCAATGGAGATTGGAGAATGAAAAGCCGCTTATTGACCTGATGACACTAAAGTTCAACATTGAAGTAACGAAGTTGGAGTCATTTCACAATTACTGTAAAGTAGTTCTTGCATCTCTTGTATTGATACCGCAATACATATTGGACCATGAAAACGAGAAACGATTTCTTGACTGGATCAAGTGGGTATTGCATTGTCACTCGTCATCAGAAGGCCAGGAGCCAGCACCTCATGTAGAAACGTTGTTGAATATTGGTGTGTATTTTCTACATAACAAAGATTCGGAACTCGAAAGTCTGGTCAGCTCTGTTTACGGAATTGCGATCAATCTAAGAACAGAAAACTTTAACAGAATTCGCATATTTTTTGCTCAATTAGTGTTCTCAGAAGCGGAAATGGCAGTGATCTGTTCCAAAATGCAATTTACAAATGCTTTGAGCAGTTCGAACGAAAACGAAATATCATATTTACCAATCGATTGCTTCTGCAATCTCATGTCGAAAAATACTTTTGAAAGAAGTCATGTGTCTATATCACAGTGGGTTTTCTCACAGATTCTGAACTGTAAGTTTCCTCTCCATAAGTTAATGCTTGAACTGACGGACAACTTCATAAATGCGATTATGAACCCAATTTCACCAGATGATTTTCGAGAAGTACCTTTTTCGGAAAAAGACATATCGAAGTTATTTGTTCAACCCTTTGACTCACTAAAGTGTGATCAAGTTTTTGCATCTCAAACTCTGATTCTCTATTATACCTTAGCGTATAAAGAGGCGTTACTTATCGCAGCTAAACAAAATTTATTTAATACGCACACTAATCGTTTTGGTACATTTTCTAACAATCCAACGAGTAAGCTGAGAAAACTAACCGATCTACAATACTCGGAACGACTTATGGAATTGGTTCCTATTCGATACATTATCCGGAGAGCTGAAAAATTTCAAACTCAAATGTCTAATTTATATCCCAAGTTGTTAAAACTAGCTTATAACCACTACCCTCAGCTATTTCAACTTAATAGCTCTGTATCACTTAAGTGGTTTTTCGACAACAGTGATGGAAGTAGTAAACTAGCCCGTAACGCTAGTTCGTCAATGACGCTTTACGACGAAGAAAATACTCCATTACCAACAGCTCCAAAGTTGCTGTTTCTTTTCGAAGATCCTGTAAAATACTCACAAGAGTGTATTCGAAGTTTGCTTGCAATGATAAAAATGACTGAAAATGATTCGGTTAATATGCTCGACGCCTTTGTGTCTATTCTACCTGGCCTTTTGAAACCAAACATAGCTCAAAGAATTCACAACTTAGTGTTCGATGTCTGGAATTGCATCAATGCGTGTTTACCCAGACGTCTGTGGGTGAAAACAGTCAACGTGCTGATATCAAACTCAAATATTCCAGCAAAATACACAATATCAGATTTGACGAATGACCCTCTGATCGTATTGAAATGTGATGAACGAGTGTTCCGATGTCCAACGTTGTTGACTATTATACTTCGAGTTCTCTCGGCCTTTTTGGTTTCAAGTCGGGTTTATTTGTCGCATCAAATTTCGTTCTGCTCTGGAAACTCCAATTCTCCGAGTGCGATTAAAGATCTGGAAAAGGAAGACTTGCGGGCTGCTTTAATATCCACACAAGAGTCGACTGCTATTCAAATGATGTTAGAAATCTGTCTAGCGACTTGTGAAATGGAAGAGTTTGATAACAAGGAGGCTTCTAAAAGTAGTTGTGAGCGACTTAAATTGAGAGAAGTTCAGGGCATTGTGTGCAGCCACGTTCATCAGATGTTTCTAGAAGATTCCAACATCATAAAGTTGGTTCACTTTCAGGGCTACGAGCATAGACTGTTGTCGGCTACAACACAAGGAATTCCATCTATGCATTGCTGCTTTGACTTCTTGCCTGAGCTCCTTCAACAGCCCCATAGAGACCAACAAATATTTGCAATTGATTTAATTTCACACCTGGTGGTGTTGTACACAATTCCAAAAGCCTTCTCGGTAGCTCAATTAGCTTTATCCGTTATGACTACGATGATCGAACTGTTACCCAAAAACCAAATGAAGAATTATTGCCAATATCTAATTCCAGCTATGGGAAGAATAGCCAAAGCTTTCCCCCCTCTGTGCAAAGATGTCTCATCCATTTTGTTCCGAATTGCAGAGATATGTTGGTCAGCTTTAGGAGCTGAAAAATCTCAATTCAGTTTTTCAATTGAAGCTATTTCGTGCAGTGGTTTGAAAGGCGTTGACAGTGACGTAAATGAACCCTTATTAGAAATC
Source organism: Convolutriloba macropyga (assembly GCF_964194025.1). Lineage (NCBI taxonomy): Eukaryota > Metazoa > Xenacoelomorpha > Acoela > Convolutidae > Convolutriloba > Convolutriloba macropyga. Next base: position 29,501,315 of record NC_134474.1, on the reverse strand, counting down.
TTGAATAACTGCAGAAGAGTATTTGCAAATATTGCATCTGATTGTTTGGTTTATAAACTGCATTGACAACTTGAACTTGTTTAGTTTCCGTTTCCATCATATTTTTCAAATTCGTGCAATATTTTGTTATCACTCAATAAGTAAAGCTGTCACATCTAAAGAACAATTATCCTAAATTCTTTCAATCAGTTTTTTTTTCTACAGTTACTCATCAATATTTAAGGTTACATGAATGACGATGATCTGAGCAGAGCGCTGAATGATTTAAACGATGAAGTGGAAAATTTGGAGCGCAGATATCGTCTTTTGTGGGTCAAATTAGAACAAGAGTTAACTCGAAAGGAAGAGGAGACTGCGACGGCTCTGTCAATAGATCTGAGTGGCAGCACAAAAGATGTAAAAGATGATAACGATTCACAGTCCGCGTCTACTGCTGACCTTGAGTCCTACTTAGATGACGTCATTAAAAAGTCTTCTGAGCTCAGAATCAAGCATTGCAGGCTGGACTTCGATAACGATCTTGATTACTTGAACGATTCAGAAAGCGAGGATTTGACCCTACTTGTCAATGAAACTACGATTGCAGAAGAAGAGAGAAAGAGGTTAGAGGTTGAACGTGGCAAGTCACGAGGGCGACTTCGTGTTACGGGAGGCAATCAAAGATGCAGTGCTCCCCTTTCAGCACGGGAGAGAGGAAGAGCATACAAACCTCCACCACTGCCAAAAAGCCGAGGCTATCAAACTACTTATAGGGCGAGTTTCAAGCCATCAAGTGGTAGGTCAACTTATCAGATGTCTTCGCGACGTTCAACAAGCAGTCTGACCAAAAACGTTGATAAGATACCATGTGGACAAAAAGTAAATACTGATGCATCAAAAGCACACAGTTTTGATTCTGACCCGTATCGGAAACGAATGGCGTACGTTTCTAACACTGGAATGCAAGAAGATGCTTCAAATGTTGCAATTTATCAAAGTATTGAGCAGGTTTCAAGCTCTACTGGAAGTGAGGATGTCGAAACTGTACTAAATAGTAAACATGATACGAAGGAAGTCGAACATAATAGTAAAACAGTAGCCAACTGGAAAGGTGACGAGGCTGACGTCGCCAGCATTGGTTCTATACATCAAAACGAATCAAAAGCGAGAACTGAACATCAATCAATCAGGCAGATACAGAATAGACCAGCATTCGACTGGCCTCCAACATGTTCAAGACGGGATAAACAGAGACAACTGTTACGTGCAGAATCGATTCCTGGCGAACTGCTCAAACTGAACGCCAAGTATTTGCGATGTTCCAAAAATGTTAGTTCTTTATCATCTAAAGAAGTCGACAAATCATGCAGAGAGTTGACAGAATACTTCAACTCTCTAAGTGAAACCAATGTCGATCTAAGTGAAATATTACCAATTGAAGCAGATGTTCAGAAAATAGAATTAGAAATCCTTGAATTGATCAACAGTGGCACCAGAGGTACTTCTGAAACCCGGTCTATACTGTCATCCAGGCTTATATATTTAGAACAGAAACTGAATAGTTTTGCAACTTACCCTGAAACCGATTCTTCACAGTTCATGAACATAGATGACGCTTCTCGCGAAATTGCTTTTTTGCAGTATATTCAGCGTGATGAAACTTATTCAGATTTGGCATCGCAACTTGTACAACGGTTGGATCAGACGTACGTTGAGAAGATTGGCAAAGTGTTTGATAGACTAAGCAGTCAGATTAATTTGAGCATGCAGATGGAATGTACACGGATACTGGATCACATTTTGTCCACTTCGAATTCTGTTTCAAAATTTGCTGTTGAAAATGTTGACCTTTTGAAAAGTTTGTATAGTTTAGCATATCATAATGGGCACAAATTTCCCAATTTTGTGATAAATGATTCCTGAATTTCAGTATTTAGAATGATTTTTGTACGGGAGAAGATAGCGTTTGAGTTCTAGAATGTTAAATGTTTAATCGAAAGTTTATTTATGAGCATTTAATGGCGAGAATGGCGTGCAAATGTATTTGTTCTCCGAATTTAGTTCTTCTGCCGAATTTAGAGCTGCGAAGCGTAGGCTAATATTTTCAAGGCATTTTTAACGTTCCGATCTCATGTAATGGGTGAAGGAGCCAAATGCTACTTCGACTTTTTAATTACCAATTTTGACCTTCCAGGAGCAAAATTTTGCGATCGTTCCAAAATGCTCATCGACCGTTGAATTTAATCAAGCGGATGCTTTGACTGCAAACACTGCTGCATTTTGGAAGTTTTAATAAAAAGGAACACTTTATTTCTCCTATTATTTGTAAAATTTTTGTCATAGAAAGTTTACAGACTAGAAAAAGTTTAATAGAAGTTATCCGCTGTATCATGAATTTTCTTTTTGATAAAATTAAACGAATCTTAGATTAAAAAAATCGGTCAGTCTTTGAAACGAACAGCATTGCTTTTAACGCCTAAAAAATTATTGAGAAATATTTTCTGGCTCCAAATTTGTTGATAGTACAGAGTAAAGGGAAAACAAAGGCGCAACTTATAAAGAATAGCATTACTGCATTGTTCGCTGTGTAGTAGAGTGAGTGCCTACTAAGGTTGGTTCCTAAACGCTAATGAGCTTTCAAGAAAACGTGATTGTTTTATCTGTGATTCCTTTAAATAAAAAAATCTTTTCGTGATAATAATAATTTGCAGCTGTTATATGTGCAGCTTGAAAATCCAGATACTTTCTGTTGAAGAATCAATTGAAACGTAGACAATTTTGATCGGTTCTTTAGAATGATCATTTCTAGGGTTCACCTTATACTGTTATTAATCTCAACATCACACCCTTCTGAGAGACTAACAATATTGTAAACTTCTGATGTGAGATTCCATAGCAATCTTAAATGTGTAGAGCAACTTGGAAAGAAACCTAAGTTAGTTAAGGTTACGGAGACTGGGCTAGTTGTTGATGATTACCCAGGCTGGTTTGGTTTGCCAGAGATAGGTTCAACTCAAGGTAATCGGAAAACTCGTTGAGCATTAGCTTGAAGAACCTATCTCTGGCAAACCAAACCAGCCTGGGTATTCATTAACACCGGTGCCTCATTAGAACTTCTTTATTCGCACTCATTAGTGTCAATTTAAGGAGTTCCAACGAGGTACCGTTTTTAATACTGTCGTCTACAGAAAATCTTCTGACAATATTCAATTTACGTTCGATGCATTGGCGGGCAATTTCAAATGCGATTTACTTGTTACCTCAAGTTTGAGTTTGAAGATACAGTCGCCTTGGCTGATCCCTGATGTATCCGTTGTCTGCAACGATAGCTAATCTGACATCTACCTGTACTAATACAACTGGTGTAAAACAACAGCAAATAATTCAGTCGTTTTTGACCCGCTGATCATTATATGTGCCAAACTGATAAATGTTCTGTGCATTTGCTGGAGACCTGAGAACAATTTTTACTAGAGAAATTTCAAAGTTTTCAATTAACTGGAAACGAAATTGAAGTTTCTTAATCTAATACAGCATAAACTGAAGGTCATTAGTTTTGGTCTATTATCGTCAGATGAGTTTTTTTTAATAACCAGGCTTTTATCGTTTTGATAAGTTTGCATCATTAGAGACCTTTTGCCAAAAGGAAAGAAATCAGTGAGTACCTAATCATGTGTTTAATGCGGTCACAGTGAAAATGTCTTGCATATCAAACCTATCAGATGTCCTGAAAATGTCAATTTTACTGATTTTTGCTTTAAACGAAGCCAGTCAACTGCCTTCAAAGTAAAAGCCTTCAGATTCTACTGGAGATTTAATTTAAATACAAGTAATTCTATAGAATAGGAGAATACTGACAGAATTCTTGTTTGAATGAACAGCAGAACAGAAGACTTTAATAGCAAAACAGGTGATGTTACGAACTGTAGAAATCGAATTTGTATCTTCAGATATCTTAAGAAATTTAAGAAAACTTAAGAAATTATATCAAAGTACTAACCTTATTTCTCAGAAGTTTCAAATTAAATAAAAATGAAAGAAAAATGGCTAAGTAAGTTAGAACTGTATAAGCGGTTTATTAAACAAATACTGATTTTGATTAGTAATGATAGTTCTGACTTTGTCTGAACTGAACGGATTTAGAACCTTTAATGAAACTTAAGATTTATCACCTCAAATTAGAGGTTACTTAACAAATTGGGGATAAACTTAATTCAACCATGTGATTTTTTGGACTTTTTCGCGTAAGATTAGTTTATAAATAGAAATCGGACTTGATCATATCTCTATTATTTACTTTTGCGGAGTATATATACCGCTTGATTTTTCTAGTTTTTCAGAGCTTCCTTTCAATTTAATTTTGTAATTGAAGTCTCCTTTCTGTTGGTAAGACAGAGAGTTCACAGTTAGATTTCGTCTTGTTTTTGATATAATTTTCTCAGTAGGCATAAGTACTAGAAGTTAGCTGGTGTAAGTTAACTTTTTCTAAGTATAAGATTTTGCCCGTTTTTCTTTATAAGTTAGTTAGGGCAGAAGGTCTTTAAGAGAATTAAAATCACCTAGAGGGCTAACTTAGAGAAAAACAATACTGAGGAATTATTTTCAAAATTTGTTGGAATTTAGAGGCCGAGGCCCCCGAACCACCTTAGCTGAATTTTAAATTTACATTGGTGACCACAGAGGGATATACCGGCTAAGGATATACCACCCTAGTTGAAGTACCCTTGAACCAAGAATTTTAACTACCATCTTCCGGATTTGCTGATTTCTGGGCAGCAAAAGATGCGTTGGGCAATAGAGCATCTGATCAGGGGACAGGAAGTTATAATCGGTACCCAGCAGTCCCAGTCAAGATCTCGGGTGATCTGCAACCGATGTGGTCAGAAGGACACTACAGTCGAGATTGTGCGAAATAAAAGAATTTTGCACAGATCGACGAGTGAGAAACTCGAGGAAACTTACTGAACTTTTGTATGCAATATGCCATGATAATGAGACAAAGGTCTCGCTAGAACTTCATAACACTTCTACTTGTAATTATAATGTGCTTTCACTTTGTTAATGTAATTCTTTTAGTTTTTACTAATAACTATTCAGGAGAATAGTCAAGTCCGAGTGGGTGGTGTAGAAATGGAATTTCTATCTTAAGATATCTTAAGAAAATTGAAAGCTTAAATAATAACAAAGTACTAACCTTGGGTTATGTCTCAGAAGTTTCGAATTAAATTATAATGAAAGAATAATGGCTAAGTAAGTTAGAACTGTATAAGAGGTTTTTTGAACAAATATTGATTTTCATTAATAATGATAGTTCTGGCTTTGTCTAAACTGAACGGATTTAGAACCTTCAATAAAACTAAGATTTCTCAGCTCAAATTAGAGGTTACTTACCATATTGCGTTGAGATTTTTTGGGACTTTTTCGCAAAAGTTCGTAGTTAGTTTTCGGCTTGTTCTTGATATATTTTTCTCAGTAGGCATAAGTACTAGAAGTTAGCTGGTGTAAGTTAACTTTATAGAAAACTTTATATAGAAACTTTATAGTTATAGAAAAACAGTACTAAGAATTATTTTCAAAACTTGTTTGAATTTTGAGGCTAAGGCCTCCTAACCACCTTAGCTGAATTTTAAATTCTATATTGGCGACAGAGATGGGATCTTTTACTGTTTAAGATTTCTTTTAACTAAGCGTTAAGTCGTTAATCCTTCTCTTTCTACTTATTAAACAGTTGAATGATAGAATGTTTTATCATAGCAGAAGCCTAGATTCCCTGTTTATATCAGTCGTCGATTGATATATTTGGTTAACTGCCCCGAAAAACGATAGATGTTCGGGCACGGTTATTCAAAGGGCGAATCTTTGACCGCTTTTTTAATTAACGTTTTCTGTGGAATAGTTTATATCGACTTAATTTTTTCTAAAATCATCTGCTTGTTATACAATCGTCGTTTTTTGGGATGACATTGTTTCAAATAAAATTTCACAAATATTACACATTTGTCTTTAAAAAAAAGACAGCAGAAAATTTGATACAGAGACACTTTTGTGGGGAGATAGCTATCAATAGTTGTTTTAAATTTAAGAAGATTCAAGACTTTCTGTGCTCCGTACTTTTGGACAAAGTCTTCTGTTGGACAAGCTGTTAAACCCCTTAAGTGTTATAGACAAACATCCTCAAACTCTTGTCAATCTCTATGCACAACATCAGGCAGCATCAGGGAGAAACGCTCATGAAGTGGGCCGACAGAGCGTATCAGACTTGTGTACGTGACAACCCCTTGGCCCCAGAGGCAGAGCTGGAGAGGTTGGCTGACTGGATTTTAACAGGACTGCTCGATGGGGAGATCACCAAAGAGTTGAGGCGAGGCATATGGGGTCTTGCTGTTACTGTGGGCAAGGCATTAGAATTGAGGTTGATCATCCCCGCAACCAACGACGACAATGATGATCGTTGGAGTACAGCAACAGTGGTTGTGCGGGCGACCAGAGAAATGGCAACGCAAACCGAGATGGAGGAAGTACACTTGTACCCAGAATTTCAGTTCCATCTTCTTGATTTGCTTTCTGGGCAGCAAAAGACGCGGTGGGCAATAGAGCATCTGATCAGGAGACAGGAAGTGATAATCGGTGACCAGCAGTCCCAGTGAAGAGCTGGGATGATCTGCAACCGATGTGGTCAGGAAGGACAATACAGCCGAGGTTGTGCGAAATAAAAGAATTCTGCAGAGATTGACGACTGAAAAGAAAACTTAAATAATGATAACAAAGTACTAACCGTGGGTTATTTCTCAAGTTTTGAATTAAATTATAATGAAAGATCATTGGCTAAGTAAGTTAGAACTATATAAGCGGTTTATTGAACAAATATTGATTTTGATTAGTAATGATTGTTCTGACCTTGTCTAAACTGAACGGATTCAGAACCTTGAATGAATCTTAAGATTTCTCAGCTCAAATTAGAGGTTACTTACCAAATTGGGGATAAACTTTACTCAACCATGTGATTTTTTTGGGAATTTTTTGCATAAGATTAGTTAATCAAAAGGAATCAGTCTTGATTATATCTGTATTATTTACTTCTGCGGAGTATATATACCGCTTGATTTTTGTAGATTTTCGGAGCTTCTGTTCAATTTATTTTTGTAACTGAAGGCTCTCCTTTCTGTTGGTAAGACAGAGAGTTCGTAGTTAGATTTCGGCTTGTTTTTGATATAATTTTCTCAGTAGGCATAAGTACTAGAAGTTAGCTGGTGTAAGTTAACTTTTTCTAAGTATAAGATTGTGCCCGTTTTTCTTTTTACGTTAGTTAGGGCAGAAGGTCTTTAAGAGAATTAAGGTGGCCTAGAGGGCTAATTAAAGAAAAACAATACTTAGGAATTTTTTTCAAAACTTGTTGGAATTTAGAGGCTAAGCCCCCCGAACCACCATTTAATTTCTACACGAACTGATTTTTTAACCTTGGAGCAGAGCTAAGTGCAAATATACTTGATACGACTGAATACCTGCCAAATGGTGTTTGAGATTTTCTCCTGTCTTAAGTTCGCAGTTGAAATATGTAGTTGAATTGTTGCAACTGTTCTTTGTAGCTTGTTTCGACGTTTTTTTCTGATAATAGCATCCTAGATTGTCGTACAAAGCTCAGGTTTTCTCTTCTTATTGACAAAACCCATTAAATGAAATTGGTAATTACAAGCAAATTTTCCAAATCGCTGCTGCTGCAAATATCTTTGAGAAATTGCTCTAAACTAGATTGATTCCTTATTTCGAACACTGGTCTGTTGTCACCTTCGAACACTGCTCTGTTGATTCCTTAATTCGAACACTGGTCTGTTGTATTCAATGCAACTTTCATTTATAGCACATTGAAGGTTGCATTGGATACCACGGAAACAAGCGGTTTTCTAGACTGAAAACGAGAGTCAACTCCTGTTTCTGCTTGATTTGTTGTATTTAACTGATCTGAAACGATATGGCGTGAGAGGTCGATGTCAAATGCGTACGATTTTTTTCTACAAAATCAACAAACAAAAGTATGTATGAATTGCTAATTGCGAAAGTACTATGTTAACACCTTCATGTGGTGTTGGTGCGCTACTGTTTATAGGATATATCAATTATTTGCCATCAGTTGAGGCAGGTTCCCTAAATAATTTTTTGCCGATGACGTTTCCTTCCTGGAAAAATATCGGCTCTCAGTTAGTTCCAAATTGACTCAGATAGAATTGATGAATGGAATACAAAAATTTAACTGCTGAGCCATCAAATTGCAATTTGATTTTTGGTGGAAGTTTAGATTTGCAGTCAAATTCTACCCTATCATGTCGGTTAATTAAATGCTATTAAATTGGGGATAAACTTTACTCAACCATGTGATTTTTTGGGAATTTTTTTGCATAAGATTAGTTTATCAAAAGGAATGGGACTTGATTATATCTGTATTATTTACTTCTGCGGAGTATATATACCGCTTGATTTTTGTAGATTTTCAGAGTTTCTGTTCAATTTAGTTTTGTAATTGGAGGCTCTCCTTTCTGTTGGTAAGACAGAGAGTTCGTAGTTAGATTTCGGCTTGTTTTTGATATAATTTTCTCAGTAGGCATAAGTACTAGAAGTTAGCTGGTGTAAGTTAACTTTTTCTAAGTATAAGATTGTGCCCGTTTTTCTTTATACGTTAGTTAGGGCAGAAGGTCTTTAAGAGAATTAAGGTGGCCTAGTGGGCTAAATTAAAGAAAAACAATACTTAGGAATTTTTTTCAAAACTTGTTGGAATTTAGAGGCTAAGCCCCGCGAACCGCCATTTAATTTCTACACGAACTGATTTTTTAACCTTGGAGCAGAACTAAGTGCAAGTATACCTGAATACTGAATACCTGCCAAATGGTGCTTGAGATTCTTTCTCCTGTCTTAAGTTCCCAGTTGAAACATGTAGTTGAATTGTTGCAACTGTTCTTTGTAGCTTGTTTCGACGTTATTTTCTGATAATAGCATCCTAGATTGTCGTACAAAGCTCAGGTTTTCTCTTCTTATTGGTAAAACCCATTAAATGAAATTGGTAATTACAAGCGAATTTTCCAAATCGTTGCTGCTGCAAAGATCTTTGAGAAATTGCTCTAAACTAGATTGATTCCTTAATTCGAACACTGGTCTGTTGTCACCTTCGAACACTGGTCTGTTGATTCCTTAATTCGAACACTGGTCTGTTGTATCCAATGCAACCTTCATTTATAGCACATTGAAGGTTGCATTGAATTCTAACGGTTTGTTGAAATTGCGGAAGTTGAGCTCTAACCCAATATGTCTTTGGAACGCCATTTTGTTAAAATAGTGAAATTTCTTAGCTGATTGGGGTTTTAAATACGTGAAGGATACTAATCATAGAAATAAATGCCATGAGTCTGTTTTAAGTGATTTTTAGGCAGCTTTCAAGTACTAAACGCAATATGGTATACAAATGGTTGCTTTGATAAGCCTGGGAGTGTCTTTAGACAAAATAGTTCTACTGCGAAGGACTCTGTGTAGGTTGTGGTTTACTACTAACTCCTAGTTAAATCAATGCATCCAGTATTAGATGTAAGGAAAATTTGACCCAGTTTGGCAAAATAAAGCACCAAGGGATTACATTTTGCTTTGTCCGATCTTGAGAAATTTTAATCGCAAAAGTTAAATTGTTTCTTTTCTCAGGAATAATAATCAGACAAAAAATAGTATATCTTCACAGTTTTACTCAAAATTGGCATCATTGCCAAAAACTTAATTTAATACAGAATTAATCTTACTGCTCTCTGTTTTTATTTTTTAGCTTGTAATTTAAGAAACTGGTTGTCAAAACAAACTTTTTTAAAACAGAGAATTTTAGTTTTTTCGGTGCCAGATTTCTTGTCTTTCGGGAATTTGCGGGAAGCAGAAGATGGGGTGTAGGGTGCAGGATAGTTTTTGTCATTTTTCGCTCTTTGCTAACAAATTTAGCAACACCTTTTTCAGCAAAATCTACGTTTCAATGAAGCAGTAGAAAACTGATGAGAGGCTTCAAATAGGAGCAGCTGTGTAAATAAGATATGAGATATTATAACTTCATTTTTATGATCCCGTTTCACCCTTCGCGTTACGAGCGTTTAGAGTTCGCTCTTTAACATGTAGCTCAAAAATTGTTGCTAATTTGTTTTCTCTTTTTTAATTTTGTGACTTTATCTCTTTTTGCCGAAAGCAATGTCACTATTATTGATTTGTTTATCGTTTGTAATACGTAGTATGACAACTGTTAGAGCACTTCTTATTTCAAAAACTGGTCTGCGCGAACCATTCGAATGTCTGCTATGACAATTTTGATCTGGGCAAGATTTTGGCTCCTAATGGCTTCGGTGAAACAAAACTAATTCTGCTGAACGCTAAAGAGCCCATTTTTCAACTTCTATTCCGACCTGATACTTTGTCTTTATCTCTTTAATAAACTTAATACTCTGTGATCTTGCTTCTAAATTTTTTGCTCTGATTTATTGTAATATCACCGACACTGTTTTTAAGCCACTTTTTTTCGATTTGGAATAGTGACCGTTAACTTTTAATGCCTCATGCATTAGTGAAGAGCCTGGTTATAACTCGTGTTCGCCTCATTTCATATACTATGGACAGCCATCAATTCATACATGCGAAATTCGTTCTCTAACAATTACTTCCCGAGTTGACAGATCTTTAGAGTCATACAAGCATCATACAAATTATATGATTTGTCCTATTAAGAAGTCGGATCTGTACATTTGTGCCCAGCACGCTTTTCACCGCCCAGTTACAGAACACGTGCCATAATATAGGAAATCATTATTGAAAGATATAGTACGTGCTGTTGGGGGGGGGTGCAAGTAATATGCACCAACTAAGCTGGGAGGGCACAAACGGAAAAAAATTCAAGAAATCATGTATGGTTTTCGTACGACACCGGGAAGTATTACAATTCATATGTGACCATGACCTTTAGTGATTACTGGGCATCGCATGTCTTCTATGATAATGTCAGGTGTTATTGTATGACCCTCACCTGGTGTTAGCATTATCTGACTCTTTTAATTCCAGGGAAATTTGAGTGGTTTATTAATACTTTTTAAGGGCTGCATGTAATGACGAGTGAGTTCGGAACCTCAGCAGCAGCCAAAGAGGCCATTGATATTCTCATGGAGATGTCTAGATTACTCAACACTGGCCTGGACAAAGAGACACTTATTATTTGTACACAGCTGTTAGAAATGGGAATGAATCCGGAAGCTCTCGCATCAGTTGTTACCACTCTCAGGGCCGAAGCTGCAAAGATTAAAGCTGAAGAGTCTCCCAGTTGAGGCTATATTGAGCTACAAAAAATCATTTTGGACTATTTTGTGATATTTGTCACAGGTATTTGTTCTTAATTGTAGTGTAGTTTTGCGCACAGCTGATTTATTTTTTAATAAAAGGTCCTTAAAACGATTGCTGTTTTACATTTACTTCAGTATAATAAGTTAAATCCAAATAATCAGGGCAACATTTATTAATAGCCGCACAACGATAGCTGGGGCTATTATTGGCCTTCTCTTGGTTTTTTTTACGACTCCAAGAGGAGTATTGGTTTTCTCTTGTTTTTTTTTTACAGGAAGTAGAATTGTTCACGCGGCATTTTCAGCTAAAAGCGAAAGTGAGAAAACCTGTCTTGGTGAACAGATTTTCGCTAAGCGAGAGAAGTTTTTTGATCATGCGCTGCGTTTAGTGAATGACTTTTTGACTTTGAAAAGTAGTTTTTGACTGAATTGCACATATAGATAACCGTTTTTTCGTCTAAGTTGCCCAATTTTTTTGCTTTTAATTTGGTTTCTTGTAGAAATAAATTTTATTCGATACTATATTGAAATGTCAACCTCGGAAATTGATGCCGCAGTGTTTTGCATAGCCTGAAAATGCGTTTCAAGTTGAAAATTGGCACATAATTCTTGATCTTTTAGTTAACTTTTGGCTTTTTTCATTAATTTCTTCATTTTCGGATCTTTTAACCGTCTTTTTTTTTTCAAAAATCAGTTAATATGGCAACTTCTTTTTGATAATTCATATACTAAACGCCTCTTTCTACCCCGATGTAATTTTGTTTCATAAAATTGTACATATGCTAGTCCGATTTTGGTAGTTTTTTCCGATTTTCGTCAGTTTTTTGTTTGTATTTTGGTTGTAATTGCTAGAAATAGTTTTGTGCAACATGAGGGACTTTAATTTCGTTTCAATAAAAATTCAATCATTTCTTGGCGTTAAATTTGACAAGGCAGTTAAAACTTTTTCATAAATGCAGTCTTAACTTAAAAGTTCTTTGACCATGTTTTTTTGTAAAATATTTCAGTGTTTCGTATCTATGAATTCTGCTTTTTCCTATTTTTTTGTTCTCTTCAGGAGGATAGATCTTTGTATCGGATGACTAGTTATCTTTTCTATGTCGAATGCTGAACAATGAAATGTATGTTTTTCTTGAATTTTTTAAATTGATTGGTTACGGTGCTCCTTACATTGTGCCCATATTCTTCACATTCTAGTTAGCATCATTCTAGTTTTGTCCTGGAACCTACATTTATTTTCGGTATATTGATTTTTTCAGTTGTAAAAAATGAATGATTTCAGCTTTTTCTTAGATTTTCGTCATTTCTTTGGTTTGCAATTGATTTCACTCAACATAAGGCAGTACTGAGAGTTTGATAGCGAGCTTTTTCCAAAATTTCCACTTATGACTTTTTACGGCAGCTTTCTTCAGGCCTTGGTATTAATTTCAACGATTTTTTGCCTTTGAATATTCTTCTGCTGCTTATGTCTTTTCTATGATCAATTTTATTTTTGATTTAGTATGAATTTAGTCTATCATATATACAACAAGGAACAAGTGTTTATTGTTTTTTGTCCTAATCGCAGTGATTGGAAGTGTAATTATAGGTGTTTTCCGTTTCTTAAATTTGAGCTTTCTTTTCTGAAAAGATTTAACTTAGTTTCTAAGATTATTATCTGCCCTTTGCTTTCGCGATCTTTTTCAGATTAGAATCGTGAATTATTTGAGGGCTATTGATAACTTTGTCAGCTTATCAGACTATCAGGTTTTTGACCACATTAATTATTTTGGATTTTTAAACGTTACCAAACGTTTTCAATAATATAAAATTTTGCTGCATTTTGTTTCTCTTGTTGACAGGGGTTTAAGTTTCATCAATTTTTAGAGCAGACCTGGAGAAGTAGTTAATGGTTTAAAACAAAAGGTAGTGGCTTACGCTGCAATTACGGTTTTGTTAGTGAATTTTTGACGCTGCGAGTCGCTTCCGGAATTCTTCCGGCTATGTTTTTTATTTCGTCGCGTCCCGGTTTTTGTTACGACCATATGACGTCACAACCACTTCAAATCTGCTTTTTGTTCATTCGTTCATGCAATTTCAACTGAAAAGCTCGCGTGACGTCATTTTTCGCTCTTGGTGGAGCGAGTTTTTTTGTTCATTTGCTTGATTAAATTTTTGATCACATTTGACTTACCTCACTCACAAAATTGACTTCCTCACTTTGAAATTGACTTTTATTTACTTTAATTCAAAGAGATAAGGTCAAATGGGTATGTGTCACTCTAAATGAAGGTCGTTGGAGAGCAGCTAATAGAGGCAGTAAAAACTTATACAGATTTTTAATCAAAACATAACATATCAGCCTTCAATGAAAAGACGATTTTTTTTGGTCTGTCTTTTTTTCTGTTTTTTTTTGAGACTGCAGATTTACGAAGCTAGTGCGGCTATTTTCTGGCAATCTGCCTGCTGTTTTACTTGTGTTTTAATTATATTGTTCTGAGATCTCTACTGTTGCTGTAACTGTTGAGAACATGTTCAAAACTGCAATTGGAATGATTAGTAAGTAGATAAAGCAATTGTTCGACCATGCCTCAAATTGGTAAGAAAACTAGTATCTCCCATTTTATTTCTTTTGCAATAGAAAAAAATATTTTTAAGTGTCTTTACAGTTGTGACTTACAATTGATTTTTTTTTTAAAATATCTGCGAAGTTCATAGCAATTATTGTAAGTGTTGGTCTTTTTATGCAAATTTTTCATTTGACCGTTTTTACGCTTTTGTTCTAGAACATTCTTTGACCTCTCAAGTGACTTCTTCACGCTTTCGTTCTTCATTTTTGAGTGATCTCTATCGTTCTCACTCCGAAGTAAAGCTTGTTGCTAAAATAAAAACGATTGCCGCATAGGAATAAGAAGGGACTGATAGCTGAGTGGGCAGTGCTTCTGGTGAGGGATCGGGAGGTCCGTGAATCGAATTCCGGCGTGGTCAACTGTTCTCCCTACCCATAAAGAAAAATTTATCTAGGCTACAGCTTCTGAATTAGATGGCTGCGCCTGTCGTTCCAAAGCAACTCTTCCGACATTAGTCGGTTTATGTTTATTCTCAGTTCATTTTTTGTCATCTTTGGTTTAGCTGCCCAATTTGAGTGCGGAACAGTGCGTTCTACTTGTTTTGATAGCGTTTGAATAGCGGCCGAACGGAATCTCTTGGCACAATTTGAAGCATTTCAATTGAATTGAGGTTTTTTTGAATTCGTCACCCCTTTCTCGATTGCTGAATTCAGTAAAAAGTCAAATCGAAGAAGTCATCTTATTCACACCGAAGTAGTAATAGCGGCAAAAGTGAGTGGTTGCAAGCGAATTCCTCGGAAATCTCAGACCTAGCTGACAATGAAAACCCGTTGCATCCTTATGCAGGACTTTACGTGCCGTTTTAGTATTTTATCAAGATATTTGTGACGTCATTCTCAATTCAAATGTGCGTCTGTTCATTCATTCGTGCATATTTGTGAGTTGTTAGTGTGACGACTATTATTATTTGAGTGAAATCTTTGTTCAATTGGTTTGAATAAATTTCGGAGCTTAGGCTTGTGTCATTCACACAAGGGGGAATACCCGTCATTGAAGGGTAGAGTGGAGAGCAACGTCCAGGAACAGGAGTTGACGTCAGATTTGCAATTTGCGAAGTAATTCCAGTAAACTGTTGAGAACTTTATCGTTTTCCTTTAGTTCAATATGTGAGTATTTCTCGATAATATTTAGTAGTTTTCTGGATCCGACTCAAAAATTCTCATCGGTTTTTTGTGCGAGAGTTTTTGATTGATATGGCCTCATTTTGTCGTGTATTCATTGCATTTTCATTCAACTTAATTGGCAGGTCGTTGTTGTAATTTCCCTGCCATATGGTTATAAGCGTTAGTAGGTTTTGGATTGCGAAGTAGTACGACAATGGCAATGGCTTGTTCTTATAGCCTCTTGTAATTCACTTCTCAGCTACTTAAAACCCATGTTGTGGCTTTCTTTTGGATAAGTTCTATTTCTTTGCATTCAGTTTTATTTACAAACCAAACCATTGAGGCATAGCTTATAACTGTTATGAAATATCTCACTTAGATATTAAATTTTGTTCTAATATTAGCTAAAACAGAAACGTTATTTTTAAATTAGAACGCTTTTGAAGCTTTTTGACAACGCTTTCGGCTATTTGATTTCAGGAGACTTTGGTAGACATTGTCGCGCCAGTTCTTTTTATTCATGTTTGCTCTCGAGGAATTTTGAATTCAGATCAAATTGATGGTTGAGGTTCTAATGTTGTTTTCCTGGTAAAATGTAGCATTTTTCTTCATTGTTTCGTTTCACTTTCTTCACACCAGCTTTCTATGGCTTCAAGATCTGATTCCATATCTGTTGGCTGTATTGTTACTAACTTATAGTTATGAGCATTTCTAGACCTAATACTGATCCTTGCTGGTCACCACTTGTAACTGGGACAATTTCGGACTGACTTATATTTAACATATTGTTTTATTTGAAGGATATAGCTTGCTATTATTCTCAGGAAGTTATCACCAATCTGCAGCTTTTCAAGTTTTGCGATTAATTTATCCCGTGGTACGACGACGGCTTTTAAAATCTAAGGGGAGCTAAATTAATTGATTTTTTCATCAAGTTCATTGTTTAGAATTTTGAGAATCAGTAGCTTTGTTGCCTCAAATCTGAGTCTCATAAATTCATGCTGAGAATTTTCGCGAGATGGATTAACAATTTCGTAATTTGCAATAAATAACTTTTCTAAAGCCTTAGACATACAAAGTAAGCTGATTGAAGCAAAGACATTTCAAAGTAAGGCCACCTATATGAGGTCGTTTTTGGCAAGTTGTGACAACACCATGTTAGGATTATTGTTTTTGGTAGTATTTTGACATTATATTCATTTGTGTTCATAAGTTCAACTCTTTCGTGTCTCTAACTGCAATGAGAATTCTTCCTTGCTTTGTTCTGTGTGTATCAGTTTTTCGACCATTTCGATGGATGGCTAAGTCTTCAAGTAATGGACACTCATTGGGTATGTCGTCTGGTACCATGTTTGAGTAAGGCACAAAATATCTATGATTTCTATTGACAGACAATTTACAAAGATCGTCCTGCGTTTGAGGTCTGCTAGGCTTCTTACATTGAAAGTTAGAATTTTAATATTGTTTTATTTTAATAGTCAGTCTCTTATGACTCTCATTTTCATATTACTTTGACTTTAGGTCGTCTCACGTCTTGTCTATCTGTTTCTAGAGAAAAATGTTCCTTATCCTCAGAATTATAGCACTTGTACCTTGATTGTTTAGCCTTATTTTTAGCATTTCTTCTCTTGTTTGCTCTTCTTGAGTAAGCTCTGCTAATAAATACTGGCTTGCCTGTCTTTCAGTTGTCATAGGGACAGCCGAATAAGTCTCTTTGCATCTTCGCTATCTATACCACTAGGGTTCGATGCCTGCCTTCATAATATTTACCTAGCCGTTTGATATCAGTGACATTGCAGTGGACGTCTATGCGATTCTTTCAAGTGATGCTCGTATCTGTGCCTAGTACTCTTTGAATTCAATTCTGGTAATCTGGTACTCTTTGAATTATATTCTGGATTAGATAAGGCCGCGGTCTCCTGAGGGAAGGAGACTATGGCGTATCTAACCACAGAAAAACGAGAAATGAAAAGGCCGCGGTCTCCTGAGGGAAGGAGCCTATGGCTTATCTAACCACAGAAGAACGAGAAATGATAAGGTTGCAGACTCCTGATGGAAGGAACCTATGGCTTTTCTAATCTTAGATTTTGGGTTCAGCAATTGAAGTTTTCAAAGTACGATATCTCATTAATAAGGTTTCTAAAATCCCTCCCATGAGGGCCTTCCACGCCTTACGAAATCCAGTTCACTTGAAAAATGCTGTTTATTAAGTTTAAATTAATAAGTTTAAGGTTAACTAAAGAAATTTTTACTCCATTTGTAGGTTATTTATGGAACGCTTTTAGAAACAATTCATAAATGAGACCAATTCTGTGCCATTTTCTTTGAACATGACAGGATGATAAAAAGACTAACATTTGGTCTTATTTTTGTTGGCCTTTTGAGACATCAGTTCCATGCTGAAATCGCAGGCATTTTCTCACAATCTGTCAGCTTTTTGAGATAGTCGTTATGAGTTCTATTATTTTGAGAATGTCTATTAGGTGATGCTACTCCTTTTTCTAATGGCGAATGAAGAGTTTTGCAACAAATGGACAGCGTAAAATTAAGTTTTACTTTTTTTTGCATTTTTGTCAACAAATTTTGTCGCCGAATTTGATCTTGTTTTCTGAAGCTCGTCTACTGTTTTTTGCCTCTCTCAATTTTGGTGGCTTTCTAAGTCTTTTACTTTAGCTGCATGCTCGTCTTTTAATGGCATCGTTTGACGATTTTAGTGGTAAGTGTTAGCATTTCGATGACATTGGTTTCAATTCTGGTAATTCAAGTAGTCGCTGAAGATTTCAATGATTGCAGCAGATGTTTGTTAAGTAGGTAGGTTAAAAGCGTAAACGTTCTCACAATGTGTAGTACGGCCGCTAAACAATCTTATCAAAAGCCGAGATTTTCAGGCCAGCAATCAAGCGTTTCGGCTATTCGAGTTTTCTTAGTGTATGGATTATGACTCTTAATCGAGAATTTATTTACAACTTTCGAGGTTTACAAGCAGCAACTTTTATTAAATAATAATATCCGTAGTGAAAATCTATATTCAAGCTACTAAAGTTTCTAAGGCTTCATTCATTGATAGTACTGTTGCTGCCTACTTCCTTAACACAGGATAACTTACTCAGAAACTTGGCAGTCTTGTTAAAACTCGAATTTTGTCAACTTTCATAATTATAGTCAATAATGCGAACCAGCTGCTCTTTTTAACATTATCTATGGTTCATGTTGGTGGTGCCTACAACAGTGGGTTCGAAATTTTAAAGTAGCCCATTGAAATAACTTATGTGACCTTTCAGACCCTGGATGCAATCGGGAGTCATGAGTAGTTTAGATGAAATTTTGGACAGCATCGCTATTGAGTTCTTGGAAGTGTGCGAAGAACTGATGAATAGGAGAACTGTTCTGGATGACCTCTTGGCTGAAAGTTCAATCCACTTGGCCAGGACTCAGTTGTCGAATTCCTCAACCTCACATTCCGCAGCTCTGGCTTTGTCCATGCTCCAATTTAGCCCATCATTGACACCATCTGTCACTGTGCTACCTGATATTTCTTCAGTTTCCTCGCATTTCTCTCAAGTAGATACTTTTTTGTCTTAAAAATAAACAATAACTGGTTATTTTTTTTGCATAGTGAATCATCACGTGCCTTTGATGTCTCCTTGAACAGTTTTTTTTCTCAATTTTTAATCATGCTAAAAGTAATAAATGAGCATCCTGCAATCAAAACGTTGCTGTTCAAACGTGCTCTTAAGGTTGCAGTTGTTACTTAAAGTCTTCGAGATGCACATTGTCGGAGCCAAAATATTTATGAAAAAAATCTTGCGGCTATGAAGTGAGAATTAAATGTGAATATCTGATGTGATTAGGTATCGATCAGTGGCGACTCGCCCGTAAGTGTGGACAGCGTTGAAAGAGTAGCAAGTGGAGGAGGAGGATCAGTAGACGGAGACAACTGCAGTGACATTGAAGACAAATCTGACTCTCAAGACATCGGACAGTAAGTGACTCTAATGCTGGTCTTCATTCAAGCAGGAATCATCTCATCAAGGCTTGTATTATTCAGAAGTATAATCTACTTGACGTTTTTGGGCCAGTACTTCGCTGTAGATCAAGACTTATCTTTTTTTTCAAATTTAGCTGCTGGAGAAAGACTTCTTAAATTGTCCTAATCATTTGGCTGGAAGTTTGCGGAAAACCTGCGATGTGTTCCCATTTTCAGATGCACGTGGAAAATGGATTTCTAATATGCGTTTTAACTTTGATATCTTGAAAAATTCCAAAATTTTACATAATAGAAAGAACAAAATGCAACTACTTTTAAAACACGATGTTGAGCTGTAGAGTTCTTGAAAATGTTCCTCAGCTGTCAGTACAGTACTGTTCTGCTGTTTCAGCCTTGAGCTAGTGTGTGAATGGGACAAGTCTTCCTCAAATGGCAATAATGGAAACTCTCTAATCCCAGGAAGTAACTCCCAAAGTGTCTCCATATCCCTCACCACTCCCTCCAGTATCAAGAGTGCCAAGTACTACTACCAGAAGTCGGTTGAAGAGATAGTGTACGTGGCCACCCTCCAGAACAAAATTGACAGTCTCAGAAAGCAGTATGCGAAGTTGAGGAAACTGAAATTGAGCAGACAGAATCAGAACTTGATTGACTTGAATGTGGCAAATGATAGATTAGCGACTGCTTCTCAATAGTGACTGGTGGATCCAGAATTGTGCGATAGTTCTTGTACATACAAGATGAATTAATCCTTATTTTGTTCTGTTTCACTGCGTTAGGAAAAATAGGTGTCATTGGGGTACATTTGAGTCTGCTCTACACACGGCACTTGAAAAATTACTTCGTTGGATTGTTTTAGGATTATTTTAAATCTAAGGAGTATTTTAAATGCGTATTTATTATGCGTTGGAAAAGGAAAATTTGTATCAGCTTTTTAATTGGCGTTTCTCTAGGAAGATCCGTTCATAGAGAACCTTTACTTACAAGTGGTTCTTTTATGCATGAAAGCAATTAAATAGCTTGAATGACCTCCATATGAACTGAGATTGGATTTTCTGAAGAAATCAGTCTGAATTTTAGAAATTATACTTTTTAACAGCGGCATCACCTCTTATCGAGGCACTTGCCACCTGAGGAGGAGTGTTAATGCCGAACACAAAAACACTTCAAAACTTGAATGAATGTGTTGTTTTAAACGCTCTTCTTTTTCAGAGAGCTTTCAGCAAGAGAATTTGAGGTTTGGAAAGAAGATTGGCGATCTGTTTGAAATAGAACTGGGTTTGAGCAATTCCAAAAATTTGTTAGATTTCACGGTTAAATTTTGCGGGCAGTCTTCTAGCAGTTTGCTTCTGGACGGAGTCGAGCAAGTATTCTTTAATCTGTCGTGTAGTCTCCTGCGGTTACGGATTTCTGTGTGTAGCATGTGGCGGCACTTAAATGTTGGGTTGCTTCCAGTTATCAACTGTTTCTCCATGGTTTCAACCTGACTGGATTCTGAATAGAATTCTACAGTGTCTTGGGGGGCTTTTTGTTCTTGAAATCTCTAAAACACTTCTGTATTGTAAGGCAATATCTTTGTTCCGACCCCTCTTGAGGTCGGGAGGAACTATATACTCAAATGGGTTTTTTTTTGTTCAGACAATTTTGGCCGATCGATATATTCATCGTGGAGAGTTGAGATTGGTATCATTAGAAAGAGTGTCCAGCGTAGAATATGGAATTAAAAAGATTTTGAATTTCGTTTTTTACAAGGAGTTATCGAGGTTCAAACTGTTGAGAAAATAGAGTGAATTCCGTTGATTTTTTTCACATTTTCCGGAGTTTTTGACTAAAATTTTGCTAATTTTGCTGAAATTTGTTAATTTTTTAAAGGAAGTGTTGTTCTTATTTTTAGCGACAAAAATATTGTTGGCAATTTTTTAATTTTTATTTGTCAAAAATTCTGGCTAAATGTTTCAAAATTCAGACTTCTTTATCAAAAGCAGCACAAAATTAGTTCTTTGGTCCACTTTGATTAAATTTGCAGAAAGTACTCACCCAAACACCATTAACACAATCTTTGTAGACTCAAAAGGGGGCTATTTCTACTTCAAACTCCGCTGCGAGAGCTCTGTAATTAAAGTTTTGCCGTTTTTTGCTAACTTTACTCGTTGATTATCAAAAACACAGCATTTATTTTTGATTTTTAACTAACAATATATTTATATGTATAACATTCGAAGAATTAAGTGTTCTTAATGGACGAACAGCTTTAGCAGAGCTAGTTTTAGGACAATCCTGGACTGTTATAGTTCAAAAAAAAATTCGGATTGTAATCAGTCGGTCTTTCTTATAAAAAAATTTGATCTTTATTTATATATTAATTAATTAACAGAACATTTCAAATCAAAGCTCACTAGTGATAGGTTCAATCTGCTTCCTAATTGGCCCAAAATTATTGTATCTAGTTTATTACTTGAAAGCTTTTGGTCGTTTTGACTTTTAAAATTATTTGATTTTAAATAAATAATGGCTTATTGAAGTTTGCCTCAATTTTTCTCTTAATTTGGTCAACTTTTAGCTTATTGTCAGCAATGAAAGAATGTTTCCTCTTTCTACTTAATTCAAATTTAGTCGTTATTGCGGTTCAACACCTTTAGTTATGGTTTTCTGGTTTTGATACTACTAGATTTCACATTTTTTTTTCAGGTATTTGCGCATTTTTGACGTTTTCTAGTTTTGTCACCTTATCACGCTATTGACAGTTCATATATCAGATTATTGGCGTTCAAAATTAGACACAACCGCTAATAATAAAATCTTAGCGGATATAGACTCTAGTTTTGACGGCTTCGACAATATTTTCTCGAAGAATTGAATTGAATTTTTTAATTTTGTCTTTAACCGTCGTTTTTACTCGTATCTAAGTCTTTTAGTCGTATGATGTTTCCTGTATAATGACCCCGTTTCATTGGCTTGATGCGCCACTATTCTGATAATAGTAGATAGCTGATGGCTTTTATGACTTTGAAAATAATGACCTCAAACGTTGTTAAAAGTTGAGGTTGTTGCAGCTGAGTTATCTTACCTGAAAAACAACCAATTTTCAACTAATTGGCGAGCTTTCAGTAGTTTGAATACAGTTTATTCTCCGAATTTTTTGGCGTATTAAAAAGTCAGTTTTTGAAATTTTTTGTAGAGTAGTGTTGTATTCTGGAATTGCAACGTTTGAAATTTGGCTAACCGTATGAACAAATTTTATCAACTAGTTTTGTTTTAGATTACTTTAGATGCACGCAACGCCAAAAGTGATTCTCATCAAAAGTAATTCCTTATTTTCTGAATATAGCTGAAATGAATTTTTCTTTTTGAGCTGTTTTTTCTAAAATTTTTGAAACCTCGTTAACCTTCCGTTTAAAGAGAGAGAGAGAGAGAGAGAGTTTTGCAGCTTGAAAAGTTCGATTGCCAAAATATACTACAATAAAATTCCGTAAATTTTCAACTTCTATGTTTTAATATTCGAATGTTAAAACGAAGAACTTTCTCAATTGGAAAACAATTTTTTTCTTCTTTTCAACTTCTTTAACGGTATCTTTCGAGTTTTAGGTGGCGAGTTAATTTTTCGGAAATCAAATTTTATTGTTGTTAGGCCATGTTGTTGTTGATACTTGTGGACTTTGTGAATTTTTCGATTTCAAAATATATAACAGAGGGAACTTTTCAATGTTCCTAAATGATATTTTTGTTTTTCTTTGGCTTTACGAATGACTGATTGTTATTTTTCCGTTTATTCTTTGCGTTTTTGAGAGCATCTTTTTTATTGATGCATAAATTTTCGGGCAAACTCATATAAAAGAACAAAATTTATCTGTATTCCCAGGCTCTGAGATATAAAAAAAAACAAAATTCTTTAAAACTCATTTCCTTTCTTAAAATAATTTTTTTTGAGAAAAAAGCAATAAAGTATTAAACAAAGCGGTAATTCGAAACCCTAGAAAGAATTTTTGAAACAAAGATATGAGGTTGTCCAATCTTTAAAAAGGCAGCAGTGTGACAGCGGACTCTCGCCCTAAAAAGAAAAGTACTAAATAGATTTATTTGACGCTTTGCGCAACAGTTATCAGATGTTTTAAGGGATGTTTTTTGGCGAGCTTGGAATAAATTATTGGATTTTTAAAAAAATAACGTCTGTTTGTGTGCAAAAGTAAATAACATTCTGCGACCAAATTGAGCAAGATAACTTTTGGTATCAAAAAAGAACATTTTGGAAAACGCTATCTAAAATAAAGTCAGCACTCTTTGAGCTCAATTTTCCGTTCTGGCAATGCGCCAGGATGCTTCAAAGTTTTGTAGCGTTCATTGGACTGCCTCTATTTTTTATGTAGGTTTCTAATTTCGTCTCTTTCACAAAAGTTTCTCCCAAATGCTAATAATGATTGATTTTTGCTCATATCTAGATTTATTATGATCATTTTAGATCTTCGCGCTCTTTTTTTAAGAAGAAATTGCTATTGTTTTTTGATTTGTGTTCCCCAAAAACCAGTGATCGCTTGTTCGAATTCAATCATCGTGTATTCTTCGAGATCTCGTTCCATTTCCGCAAATAATACAAGACATTGACTCTGGTCTCCTCAATAAAAAAATGGCTGCCGCCATTCGCTCACTATATCTAGTAAGAAACCATATACCTTTGGAAGTAAGGTTGCAAGTTTTCAAATCTTTATTCCTCTCTCATTTGTCATTCAGTGGAGTTTATTTACAAACATCGTTAGCAAAAAATATACAGCGTATAAATCGACAGATTAACTGGGGCATAAAAGTGTGTTATATGCGTCGTAATTTCGATCATTGTCGTGATATACTTCGCAAATCGCATGTCCTACCAGCTGAAATAATTATTTCAAAGTTTAGTATATTGAAACTCCACACAGACTTGAATCAGAGGATAGTATCAGAAACATTTAAAAAATGTGCACCGCCTACAGTTAAAACAGAACGAACGGACAAAACAGCTGATAAAAAGAACTCAAAAGTATAATAAGCAGAGTAAAAGATCTTTGATTTTGAAGAGCATACAAAAATGGAATAAGTTACCCTCTAACGTAAGAGCGACGGAGAACAAAATTTTTTTCAAAAAAAATTTAACAGAGTTTTTGCAACGTCAGCATGAATATTTTCCAATAGATAAACAGTTAGGATCATTCGTGTCTTTTTTTATATAGTAGAACGAACAGCTTAATGGGTAACATCAATTAATAACCAGAAGTTTGATGTATAATTTTGATTATTTCAATATATATTCGTGATTATTCTGAAGGCATGTAAACTTTAACCTTTCGGTTATATTATTAATTTACATGTTTGGAAAAAAACAACCGCTTGTCAAAAAAAGAATGGCCTGAGCATATGTGTGCTCTTCTTTTTAATCGCAATTTGAGTTGGAGCTATATTTTGATCCACAAATATCCGGCATTTTTTGAGAAATAACATGTTATTTGAGAAACAATAGAAAAAATATGAGAAGCAATAGAAGAACTAAGTTGTTTAACCAATTTTTGCTCTTTAAGCAAAGAAAACGAGAAGAAAATCTTTTCCACATAAGTGAAGCATTGCCCAATATATGTTTAACGAGTACAGATCATGCTGTACTTACTTTTTTGGTACCTTGACCATAGTGCTTTTCCTAAAAAAAAACTTAGCCTTTAACTAAACAGTTTTATTTGACGCTTTGCGCAACAGATATTAGATCTTTTAGGGCTTCTTCGATGAGCTTGGAATGGATTATTGAATTATTTTTAAAAACACATGTTAGCCTGTCGGCAAAAGTAAATTACAGTTGTTTGCTGTCAATTTCATGCGGCTTATCGACTTCCCCTGAGGAAAGTTATATATACTACTTTTTAAACTGCCAAACTGTTCTTATTGTAATTTTTGTTTTATGTTAGAAGTAGATAGGGCACATTTTTAAGCTTTCTAACATCATACTACCTTTTTAGAGCAGGTCAAGTTGTTAGAAATACCCGAGGGGGGAGGTGAATGAGGAGTTTTTGTTGTCAACTTTTGTTAACAACCAGAGCTAAAGGGGTTTTAACTTGCAAGAAATTGAAAAGTGTATCCTGATTTTCTTCCACATCATAGTAATTTTGCCCTTTATCTCCGATATTCGCGTGCTTGTTATCATTCCTTTCTTCGTTTCGCAACATATCGAGGAGCGAACTGTACCCTGTAAAACCTTTAGTTCCTCTTAGCCAGCAGGAATTTGGTGCCAAAACTCTTTTTACTCAATGTCAAGCATCTCTAATTAACGAGATCCTTTTTGTCACCTTTTATCCTCTCCAAAACTGAAGATACTCTTGCTGTACCACTTAGATAAAAAGCAAAGCCTCCTCAAGTGTGCAGTGAACAAAGTATTGAGACTAGACTTTTCCATATGAACAGGTGAGTGACAGTACTTTTCAATTATTCTCCCCTTTTGGCATCTCAAAAGTCTGTTCAGGACGTCTTTTGTGCCAACTGGCAAACACAAAAAAGCTTAAATATTAATTCAACAATCGTTTGATTCGTGAAAGTATTTGTATGGTTATTCCTTTTTTGATAATTCAGCACGCATTGACGGCACTCTTATTGCAAGGCTTTATTTGACTGTAAGTTAATTTTTCGTTTCATTAGAAAAATATGAGTTTAATGTTTATAATATTTCTGAATCAGTAACTATTTTTTAGTCAAGATACCGCCCAAATCATTGGCAATTGTTTCTTATCCCGCCTCAGACATCATAATCTTCTGCAAAATTATGCTTCATAAGAATTTAATGACTTTTTATAAAATAATAAAACGTTTTCGTTTCTCAAATTCAATTCATTGAAAAAAAAATCAAAACGTGTTTTAAGTGTTCTTCTCGGAGTGATAAAAATCTTGAATAGGTGCTTCGCTGTGTTTTATGAGTTGATGGTTTTTCAGTGTTTGGAACAAGATAACATTTAGTGGAGCAAAACACACCCAAAAGAACAGTTCTCACGAAAATTCCGTCAATATTTCCATTAAATTGGCCCGTAGTGTCACTAATGGAGGGGATATTTTTGGTTATCAGTCTCTTTTTGCCCTCAAGTGACAAAGAAGGGTGGAAACAGCTTATCATTCTTTTCTTTTTTGTTCGATTAATCTCCAACTGAATTACTAAAAAAGGTGTTTATACCGAGTTTTGGTTCGGTCTTAAAAAGCGAAGAAAAACTGAAAAATAATTCTTCTATCCGGTGAGTTTATCCCAAGTTGATTTGTGGGGTTGAAGTAAACCTCAAAGATAAATGTTTTTGGACACAGGAATCTTGAATTGTTCCGGGATTAGGTTAATTTGCTTTAGTTTTTTATTGACTTTAGGTTTAGGCTTCTTATTTTTAAGTTGTTTTATAGTTCATTGTAGTTCATATCATTAATGTTTTAAGAAACAAGAACAAAAAATATTTCATTTAATTCAACATGTTTTGGAGGCGATAAAATACATTTGCTTCCATTCGGAGATCTAGATCAAAGGTCATGCCAATAAACATTATTTTCAACTGTCGATTCCATCTCAAAGTTATAAGGTTCAAACTTTCAATTGTTTTCTTTCTGTCTTAAAAAACATGACTATGTATTCAAACTTGTTGGCTAGAATAAGTGTGAAGAGAATTTTACTCAATTAGGATCGAAGCCCTTAGTTATGGCAAATTTTATACGTCCACGGCCAAACGTGAAAGCTACCAAAGATTTCTCGAATTTTTTAGGATTATATATATATATATATATATATATATATATATATATATATATATATATATATATATATATATATATAAATATTGAAAATTTGCGAAATCTTTTGTAGCTTTCAAGTTTGGCCATAGATATATTGAAACTGCCATAACTAGGAGTTTCTAATCTAAAATTCTCCTCACAATAATTCTGTCCAAAATGTTTGATACATAGAAAAGTTTTATAAGACAAAGAAAACAATGAAAAACTTGAGCCTTATAACTTTGAGGTGGAATAGACAGTTGAATACAATCTTTAATAGACAAAAAGTAGCTTTTGTACTTTTTTAATTGAAACAATCTTATTCCTCTGTGCTGATTTGTTTCCAGATAGTTTTTTGTTTTCAATTTTGTTAGTGTTGTTTGACTTGTTGGAACGAGTTTTTTTCCATATCATCTCTTGCTGCACAAGTTTGATTTTTATTAGTTTTCTCTGCAATTTCAGAAATTGGCAATCATACAAACACCCGTACCATAAGACTGCATAAAAACTTTCATATGCACTCACACGCGCACACACGCACGCACACATAACACGAAGCTGGTTGACATTGATGTGAGCCCGTATTGCAGAACCATTCCTTAGAGAATTAACGTAAGACTTCTAGATGGTCTAATTTGATCAAGTGACAATTTGTTTAACCTAAATATCATTTGGAGTTGAGTGAACTGCTATGCACAATATTGGCTCAATGGCGCAGTTTACTTTGGTTTTACTGCGATTTGTTCCTGTTAAAAATCGTTATTAGTTTTTGCATACGTTTGCTTGACAATTAGGCAATGCCGAATCGCCCAATGTGACATAGTGTCCTATTTTCTTTTTAAAAATCCTTTGTGAATAATATCTGCTACAATTAATCGGTATTACAACCCTGCTTTATCATACTTTTGCGGATAATTTGATCTCAAGTTCTGTTCTGATAGTTTTATATCAATTCCCGTGGGCTGCTGAGGCATTGTCATAGCTCGCAAGGCGTGGCCAAATAAACTACACCTACATTTAAAACTTGGTAAATATAATTCGTTGACACATAATGTGTCCCTTACGCATTAATTTTGCAAATAGTCTGCCTGATAAATTAAACAGTGAAATAAAATATTTTGCAGGTTTTAGGTATTTTAGCACATTGGGTGCTTTGGCATTGGGTATTAATTGTCCAGTACCCCTATGCATACAGAACAATGTACTTCAAGGCCTCAATTTTCTCCACATGTTGTAAGTTAGGGTTTATCGTTTCGCCTTATTTAGTTGTGTCCCTAAAATGGTTATACAGTTTTGTGCTACCCTATTAGGGTGGGCAAACCTATAAGAATATAGCCCCAATAAGATGGTATTTTGATTTTTCATCAAGGTCACCGTATTTCCTAATTGTTGATCGCGCTGTGAAACAGTTCGGGTAGTTTTAAAGCCCGTAAACACAGAAAGTTTTTCCCGAAAACACACAAAACTGATGAATGAGAAATCTAGGCAAAACAATCAATTTATAAACTTCCTTTTTTGAAATTATGACAAGTATTGACGAACATTTTTGCTTTTGTTATTTTAACAACAGCTTTTTTTAACAATTGCGATATTAATTTAAGTGCAAAATTAATTTATCAACGAACACAGAAACGTAATGTAGATTGTGAAAATTTCTTTTATTATCGGGAAGATGGAAATCAGCAATTTAAGAGCAAATTACAAATAGAAAATTGTTTGTTTATTCCTTCATAATTTGATACATTTATTTAGGCAATATGTATGTTTATAACCACATGGCAATGTGTTTGAACTTGCGGGTTTGACGTGAAATCAAAGAATACTTTACCTGTCAACCAAAAATTGCCAAATATTGGCAAACAATCTATTTTTCATTAAATTAAGAACAGCCCTGTCATACAATTGTTCAAAAACTACAATCCCAATCTTGTTACATGTATGAGTCAATTAGGCGAACTTTTGTTTGGGTCTGAGATTTTGCGTCAAGTATTTCTGAATGGCACCCTTTGATGCATCACATGAGTAAATATAACTAACCCTACCACTACTATAACTTCCCTGTTTGTTTTTGTAACCCTCACAGGCTACTATCGATTTTCACCCTCAAAATTTAAGGCTGGGTCCCGCGTATTAAATGTATTGAATTCAGGCCGCTTCCTTTATTCCTGTCTGTAGCTTTGTGTTTGTTCTTTATGGATAAACTTTCTCTCTTCAAAAAGGGCTCAGTGAATTACCCCAACGGTCATGGTAATTGAATTTACCGTTGATCCCGGATGCGATTTTCAAGAAGTTTATTTTAATTTTTGTTACCACAATGCTTACTTTTTTGTTACCATAACAAGGGCGCTTTTATTGGACGCGATGCTTGAGTTTAATGAATTTTGGTAGTTAATCAAGTTGGTCATTGTACATCTAATTGTATTTTTTGTTCACGAGAACACTTGAAATTTGTGTCCGCTTTTCATCACTTTTGTTACAATTTTTCTCCGGAGCTCCAAATTTTCCCGTTTTTTGTAGATAAACTTTACAATATGCATATATTTATTGATTAAAATTGAAATATATGCCATTCATGATATGAAGTTTGTATAAAAACTCCCCCGTCTCAGAACAAAAACGTGATTATTATTTGATAGAACAAACAGACTAACAATACTCCGCATCTGGTGTCACTTGACTGGAATTTATCTGTTATTCAGTACATATATCATAATATATATTTGTTCAGGTGTTTACTGGCGACTTTTTCAATTTCCTGCAGTACTTGATCATACGTTCAGTAACCTGAAACTGCTCTTGGTTTGGTTGTTAAATTGAGTGGCAATTCCCGGCACCCAAATGGTAATGCTTTTATTTGATATCTTTTCATCCCCGTTCGAAATACTTTATAAAAATTATGAGAAATGCGTTGGATTTTGCTGAATATCCAAAAATTTCAGCTAAAAATGGACTTTGAAGTGAATATCCAAAAATTTCAGCTAAAAATGGACTTTGAAGTGAATATCCAAAAATTTCAGCTAAAAATCCTTTCATAGCGCAAAAAAGCGCTCAAGTTATATATGATTTTTAGAAAAATTCAAGGTTTGTTCATTACTTTCAGATCAGTTCTTACACATCTCTTGAGCAATTCATAAACTCGATCTCTGATGGTTTAACCATCTCTTTTTTAACATCTACTGGTAATTACAGACATTTTGCAAAAAATGCGCTGAAATTGTGCGAGAAATAGTAGTGCTAAAAAGTGCTATTCACTCACCGCTATCAACAATGGAAAGAAAGGTGACTGGATAGCAATTTTTAAAAACTACTCTAAAAACCACTCAAAATGGTCATTTTCTACCCATTATATTACCACCTAAAACCACCTAAACTGTACACTTTTTCTCGCTAATCAAATAATTGTTCCGGCCCCTCTTGAGGGGGGGGGAAACTATATACTCAACTGGTTTTTTTTTCAGTCAATTTTGGCTGATCGATATATTCATCGTAGAGAGTTGAGACTGGTATCATTAGAAAGCTTGTCCAGCGTAGAATATGAAATTAAAAAGATTTTTTTGATTTTTGTTTTTGACAGGGAGATATCGAGGTTTAAACTTTCGAGAGAATAGAGTGATGTCCGTTGATTTCATTCACCTTTTTTCGGAATTTTTGACTAAAATTTCGCCAATTTTGATAAAATTTAATAAAATTTTTCATGAAAATGTTGTCGATTTTACGTTTAAAGACAAAATACATTGCCCGCTATTTTCATTGAATTTTTTTTGTCACAAATTCTGGGTAAAAATTTCACAAAATTCAGACTTTTTCATCAAAAACAGCACGAAAAAGTTTCTTTAGTCCACTCTGATTAAATTTGCAGGAAGTGCACACCCAAACATCCCTAACACAATCTTTGTAGACTGAAATGGGGGCTAATTCCACTTCAACTTCCGTTGAGAAAGCTCTGTAAATAAAAATTTGCAGTTTTTGCTAACTGTATTCGATGATTATTAAATACGTAGCATTTATATTTGATTTTTTAACAAACAAAATATCTATATGAATGACATTCCAAATAATAAATATTCTAATGGACAATCAACACTAGCAGGACTAGTTCTGTACCAATGTTGGACCGTTACAATCCAAAAATAACTCCGATTTTCGTCAGTCGGTTTTATATTAAAAAAAAATTCGATTTATATTTTTTATATTAATTAAATAACAGAGCATTTCAAATCAAAGCTCACTAGTGATAGGTCCTATTGGCTTTCTAATTAGCTTGAAATTCGTTTATCTAGTTGATTGCTTGAAAATTTATGGTCGTTTTGACTTCTAAAATATTTGAAAGGGGGTTTTTTATTCCTCAAATTCCGTTGAGAGTGCTCTGTAATAAAAATTGAGCCGTTTTTGCTTTGCTAACTTTAGTCGTTGATTATCAAAAACGGAGCATTTATTTTAGATTTTTTAACTGACAAATTAGTTATATCTAAAACATTTGAAAAAAATAAAAGGTCCTAATGAACGAACAACATTAGCAGGGATAGTTTTGGACAAATCTTGGACTGCTACAATCCAAAAATAAATAATTCGAATTGTAATCAGTCGATCTTTTTTGTATTAATTAAAGAAGAGAACAATTCGAAACAAAACGCAGTAGTGAGAGGTCCAATTGGCTTCCTATGCAGCTCCAGATTAATGCATCTAGTTTTATACTAGAAAGCTTATGGTCCTTTTGACTTTTAAAATTACTTAATTTTATAAATAATAGGTTATTGAACTTTGCCTCCATTTTCTCTTACTTTGGTCAACTTGTAGCTTAGTGTCAGCAATCAAAGAGTGTTCCTTCTTTCTGCTGAACTCAAATTTAGTCTTTATTGCGGTTATCGCCTTAAGTTATGATGTTCTGGCTTTGATTCTAATATATTTCACAAACTCTTTTTTAATTTTAGGTATTTGCACATTTTTCATGTTTTCTAATTTTGTCAAATTATCACGTTATTGTCGGTTCATGAATCACATTTTTCTCGTTCAAAATAAGGCACAATTGATAATATTTAAATCCTCAAGGAAATATATTGCGGTTCTTTACCGCTTCGACAATACGTTCTCGAAGAATTTAATTGAGTTTTTTAATTTTGTCTTTAAATGTCGTTTTTACGTTGTCTTTTTAGTCGTTTTTGATTTCCTGTACAATGACCCGGTTTGATTTTGTTTTCCTGGAAAAGTATATGAGACGACGTTCTGATATTAGAAGATAGATAATGGATTTCATGACTTTGAAAACAGTTGTTTTCCAAAATGAAGAAAAGAAACATTTCAACTTCGCAATTTTGTTCCTTTTATTAATTGTTTGTTACCTGGTCTCGTTAATTAAAGGTTTAAGATGACATTTTGTGTCAAGGGAAGGTGTCAAAAGGGATTGGTGTCACAAAATCTAATGTTTTTAAAGAATTCGTTGTGAATTTACTGGCTTCGACACTGGTTTTTCCACAAAAAAAAAGTAAATTAATTTTGACATAATTAATTTTGTCATTATTAATACATTAAATTTGATTTTTGTCATAATTGACATTCTTTTTGTAGACGTAAGACATGTTTGTGTTTATTGCAGGTTTCAAGGGCTTCTTTTGGAAGAATGGACGAACCTATTCAAATTTTCATTTTGTAATTAATGGCTTTCATGTCTTTGGAAATAAATTTATTTTGATAAAAACAAGTTTTACATAATCTTGCTTTTTTCTTTTTGGTCTAATTGTTACCTAGTTTCATTAATGAGAGTTCACATAATACATTTCAAGGGAAATTGTCAAAAGGGATTGGTGTCACAAAATCTAATATTTTAAGAGAATTCGTTATGACTTTACTGGCTTCCACACCGGTTTTTCATAAAGTAAATGAATTTTTGATTTTTGCCATATTTGATTTTCTTTTTGTAGACGTAAGACGTATTCTGGATAATTGCAGGTCTCAAGGGCTTCCTTTGGAAGAATGGACAAACCTATTCAACTTTTTCATTTTGTAATTAATGGCTTTCAAGTCTTTTGAAATAAACTTTTTTTCGAAAGAAAACAAGTATTACATAATTTTGCATTTTTTTCTTTTTTTGTCTAATTTTGCTTATTTTCATTAATGAGGGGCCAGATAATACAGTATCGGTGTTCGAAGAAGGTGTGCAATCGAACATATTTTGGGGTACAAAGTTTGGCTTTACGGCTTCCAAAGCATTTTCTGGCAAGTTTTAATTGATTTTTAGTTTGTTGTCTATTTGTTGTTCTTTTTGTAACTGCATAAAAAATGGAATACGAAGAGTTCTTAATTCCCTTCTACAGAAGCTTTGGTAATTATAAACCTAGGGATATTTTAGTTGATTCCTAATGGTTTTCATTACTTTGAAATTAATTGTTCTTTTTTTTTTAAAAATTCAGCGATTTTTCTAACTTTAAAGTTTCTTTTCTTTTTTTGTCGAATTGTTACCATGCTTTATTATAAACTGGTGAATAACCATGTTTTCTTGTGAATTACAAGTTATTTTGTTTATATTCAGTTTTATCTGACGCTATTTTGACTTTGCTATTAAGTTTTGTTTTTTAAAACGGACATAAATTTTTTAATGTAATTAATGCTGGTTGTTGTTGTTTGATTTTGCCGTTCGTCTTCGCTCGCTCTCTTAATATCGGCATATCTCATCAATTTAATGCATCATTTTTTATTTCCACTGAGTTATTTGCTTTGGAGGCTATCTTTTAGTTCATACACCAGTTTTTTTTTGAAAAATACTTGAATTTTTTATTTTTCTATCTGTTCCTCATTTGGTAGACAATTATGCCAAAATTGTGGATGAGAGGGGTCAGAAATTTAAGTGCGATCGCACATTACCGAGCCGCCTTGTTCTGCTCTAAAATTACCATCTTAATTACTCATTCTGCATTGAATTAATTTTCTACTTGATTTAAAAAAGTTCCCTTCCGTTAGTCAAATTCCATATCAGATCACATACTTAAATAGGAGTTTATTTAGGGATTGTTTTCTCTGAAAAAAGTGGAATATAGAAACTTTGTGACTAATTCAATCGTCGAAAAACGTTCCAGAAATTTTTGTTAACTTCTGATAAAAATCTGATACAAGCACGCTGTCGGTTTTAAATTCCTGCTGTACCATACTTTAGCGGAAAATTTGACCTCAAGCTCTGTTGTGATAGCTTCATAAAATCCCATGTGCCGCTGAGGCATGGCTATAGCACGCGAAGCGTGGTCTAATGAACTACTCCTACATTTAAAACTTGGTAAATATACTTTTTTACATTACAGATTATATCTTTTAGGCATGAATATTCCAAATAGTCTGCCTGATAAATTAAACAGGAAATTGAAATGTTTGCTATGTTTTGGGTATTTTTAGCACATTGGGTGCTTTGGCATTGGGTATTTTGTCCTGCACTCCTATGCATAGACAACAAGGTACTTCAACACCTCAACATGTCTCTTCTTCACATGTTGTAAATTAGGGATCGTCTTTTCGCCATAATTAGCATTGAGTCTGAAATGGTAACAGTTTTAAGTCTCCCTTCAAAAGTGAGCAAAGTTGGTCTGAACAAAATAGCCCTAATGATTTGGTATTTTGCTTTTTCAATAGGGTCACCATGTTTCCTTATTGCTGATCGGGCTGTGAAGCAGTTCGGGTAGATTTAAACAGGAATGATGAATGAGAAATCAAGTCAAGGCAAAACAATCAAATTAAAAAACTTCTTTATTTGAAAGTGTGACTAATATTCACGGATATTTTTGCTTTTGTCAATTTAACAACATTTTTGTTATACAATTGCGATATTAGTTTAATGGCAAAATTAATTTATCAGCGAACACAGAAACGTAGTGTAGATTCTGATAGTTGTTTTTATTATCGGGAAAATTAAAATCAGCAATTTAAATGCAAATTACCGACAGAAAAATTTTGGTCTATTCCTACATATTTGGGGGTTGGGGGAGGAAGGATATGCATGCGTACGGGTCTTTTCCATCTTCTGGCTATATAGAAACAAGTTTTAAGTCAAGAAGAGAGCTTCTAAAAAGAGGCGTCTCTTTTCATTATGATAGGGGATTATAAGAATCCCCTATATAAAATAGGCAATGTTGGAACAATTCCTAATCTAATTCTGGTTCTAAAATATCTACGAATTACATCAGATATTAGATATTTAAGATTCTTTGAACTAGTGGTAGATATGGAATATCTTTGTTTGAGTTTATTACATAGTCTTAAGTTCTTAAAATGATTGATCTTCACTGGTCGTAAATCTCTTCTCTAGATCTTTTTGTGTCATGGATTTTCTGAACGCTAGCCCTGTAATTCAGAATTGATTTCTCTCTCTCTCTCAGACACACACACGCACACACACACACACACACACACACACACACACACACACACACACACACACACTCGCACACACACACACACACACACACACACACACACACACACACACACACACACACACACACGCACGCGCACACACACACACGCACACACACACACACACACACACACACACACACACACACACACACACACACACAAAATTCGCTTCATTTTGAGCAATGTTATTTCAGTTTGAATTAAATTTCATCCAATTAAGGCAGGAGTGATGGTGCCAGTATGAGTTGTTTTAACAGAATAGTAAACTCCATGGTCTTCATAAAGTTGTGTATTTCAAACGTGTAATATGAAAATTTTTGTTTTTTTAATTTGTTTGTGGCGACAATGTCAAATGAAGTTTATATGGATTTGCAACTGGCAAAAGGTTTGTTTGATAGTAATGTTCCGGTTATGTTCGCCCTCACAGATGTGGAAAGGCGGGGGGATCATGGAATCATACGATTCCAATCATATGTTCAATTGGACTCAGAGCCACTTGATATGTTTGACAAAATGAGGTCAGAAACGTCCCGAAAAAGAGTCCTGGAAGAGGTGAACGACCAGAAACGAGATCAACAAGCTTTCAAGCGTACCTATTGTAAACCAGAGTCAGGAGTCAGTCTTCATTGTTTTTGTTTTGAATGTTGATTTGTTATAGTTTTTTGTTGATTGTTGTTTACTGTTAATTGTTTACTGTTGTTTTACGGGATAGATCGCACAATCAGTACTTTAAGTACTTTACGGACGAAGCGTCCAAAATTTACGGAAGACCGTTTGATTCTGATGAGCAAACTATCTCACTGTTTCAACTAATTTCATTTATCTATCTTGATACTAGACACTTCCCTTACTAATCTCACTAACGTGCCTAGTGAGATGATGGTTATTGCATAACGAGCGGCATTTGAGTTAAGTTCGACAGATTTGACAA
Organism: Convolutriloba macropyga; assembly: GCF_964194025.1. Taxonomy (NCBI): domain Eukaryota; kingdom Metazoa; phylum Xenacoelomorpha; order Acoela; family Convolutidae; genus Convolutriloba; species Convolutriloba macropyga. The sequence goes on along the minus strand of NC_134474.1, from coordinate 29,465,214 downwards.
GGTGGTCTACTATTTGTGTTTCAGTGTACAGATGATTTGTATAGACAGTGACGGTTATTATGACGCTTTATTTTACTTTTCGTTGGATGCAGTGGCTCGTCATTTTCAATTTTATTTTAATGACGGTGTTTCTAATTTCTGTTTTGTTCGTTGGTGTAATTGGGAGTCTTGAATTTACTGTTGATAGCCATTTTTCTGTCTTTTCAGTAATTAGTCTGATCATGCTGAGTGCGGAATGGCATGTAGTTCTTCCAATTGAAGTGTCCATGTTGCGCTGAATTTTGCCATCTTGCAGTAACAACTTGGTTTTACCACAATTTTCAATCACTATCGAAAGGCAGTTTCATTCGGAAAATATCATTTAATGGCAAATGACACTAGCCTCAAAATTAATCAACGATCCATCAACATAATCATAAGATTGTTGCTGCCCTTGCTTTTGGCAATAATCCTTGACATTATGCACATTTTATCTGTTATGCATACCCAAATGCATCTCTAATTTGGCAAACCGTCCTTATAATTACCCAAATCCGTAAGGCAATTTGGACCTGATTTTATAATAGAAAAAAAATAATAATTGTGATAATAATAGTAACACGGAGGCTCGGTAATGTGTGTTTGCACATAATTTTCCGACCCCGCTCATCCACTTTTTTATTTATTTGTCTGTCAGAGCAGGATGAGAGAATTTTCAAAAATTTACATTTATCTCTAAAATAAAGGGCGTATGAATAAAAAAGTGCTTTAAACTCAAATCATTAAATGAATTAAACAATGCCGTTTCAGAGTGCCGATGAATTATGCAATTAACAAGACTACAAGACAACACAAACAAAAAATTGAATAATAAAAAGCATTAATTACGACAGAAACTCAATGTATACTTTAAAAAACAACACTTCACAATGTCAAAATAGCATCGCATAAAAACTAAATTAAAAAATCAACTTAATATGCTCAAAACAATATTTGAGACCTGCCTTTAATGAGATTACGTGGCAACTAGACAAAAAAAAGAACAAGAAAGGAAAAATTTAAAAAAAATACGTTCATTTGTATTTTGAAAAAACAAAAAAATTAAAGTCCTGGAAACCATTAGCAATCAACTGCAATTATTAAATAGGTCCTGATAAAAGTCCAGAAGAGGCCACTGGACTTATATTTATCCAGACTATGTCTAATGACTATTGAGATTAATGAACTATGAACTAACGACTAAAGACTAATGAAAAAACAATAATAACTGAAAACAACAAAAAAATCAATAGAAATTTGAAATCAGTGTGCAAGCCATTAAAACTCGAAGGTATTACTTCAACTGAAGTTACATAAATACAATCGGTTCTGCATGAAACGCCAGTGGTACTAGCATTTAGTTTTCTAATGTGATAAGACACCTAAAATTAAACTCAAACAGTGGCAAAAAACCTGAATCACAAAAATTTTATGAAAGCTCGTAGAATCGAAGCCAATGAACCATTGTTTTACGCATGAAACCGCTCAATCAAAAAACTTTGAAATTCAATTCAACAACAAAAGATGCAACCTACCACCGATGAATCTAAGCTATTAGTTAAAAGAAAAAGAAGTACCAATAAGAAAGCGGAAAGTTCAAAAACTGCTCTTTTGTAAAACATATAATTTCAAAGCCTTGAACTCCATTAGCTATGAAATCAAACCCTAAATTGGCTATATTTTTTAATCTCCAAATGAAGCTTGAGAGATGTCATTATACTGAAGAAATCACACGAATACAAACAGAAGGACAAATATAGGCAAAACTAAAAAAAATCAGTTAAATTTTGAGAAAAAATTGTTTTGAACATAACATTCACTAAAAACACTAGATTTTTTCAGAGATGTTTTTTTCCAAAACTATTGTTGTGATATCTGCTTTGTCATTAAAATAGAAATGCGACAAGAACATTGAGTCAAATGTATAAAAAAAGAACATATGAGGTTTCTCTCAATTAAAATTTGAGAGAAAACGGTGTCGAATACAACATTCACTAAAAAAATAGATATGTTCGAATGCGTTTTTTTTCCAAAGCTGTTGCTGTGATATGTTCTCTATCACTAGGGAAATTTCACAAGATCATTGAGTTAAATGAAAAAATAAACATATGCGAAAAGTTTTAAAAATTAACAAAAGTCTTAGTCTTAAAACCCAATGACCTTTTCCGAACATGTAAAGCGCAGTTAACGCCAAATTGTATTTCACTAGAAAATCATGTGACTTCGCTGGTGGAACTAAGCTAAAACTTGTAAAAAACAATACATTCAATTAAGAAAACACACTATATTAAATTTAACTCCCTATGACGCGTATTGGACATGCTATTGATGAGACAAAGTCTCAAGACTAACAAATAACAACAAACCATAAAAAACAATGGTTGATATATATTCCTTGGCCCTCATTTTTGTGTCCAAAAGATCTGTTGCTAATTGATCAAAAAAATGAAATGATTCCGATGTCATGTGATTCCCGTAATTAACCAAATTGACCTGACCAAAAAAGGACCAAATTTGTTTTACGATTGCTGTTGTCCCTTGAAAACAAATGGTTGTTCCAGATTTTAGTAAATAAAATTGTTTGAGGAAAATGATTTCAATATATCAAAATTTTTTTATTTTTTTTTGACAATTATCGATTTTAATTGAAAAAAAAGAAAACAGGCAATTGGTTAACTCGAGAACACTCTCCTTGCAAGCAAAAGTAGACTGAGCCCATTGGGGGGGGGGGGGCGGGGTTGAAGTGGTAATGTCAGCACTGTTCAGAACTGCAGTTCGGGTTAATTTTAACGAAATCTGCCATAGAAGAGCAATGTTGATCAAAAACTTGTTTTGAAATTAGCCAAATTTTTAGCAACAGTTTTGGATCTAATTTCCCTACAAATTTTTTCCGCTTTAAAATTGAAACCATCGCCACTTTCGTTAAAAATTTTAACCTTTTTAAGTCCAAATTGATAAAAAGAATTGCCAGGAAAAGCGTAAAATTTGTGCAAAAACTGCAAATCTGTCAAATGTTTGCAAAAATTAAAGCTCGATAACTACGTGGAAAAATCGACATCAGAAGTGTTCAATTCTCTAAACTATTCTTGACGGGTTTTTTATTGTTTTTAATGATGCCAATTGCAACGCTGCACAATGAATATATCTATCGGCCACAATTGACAGAACAGAAAAACCCGTTTTAGTTGTTCCTCAAATAACCATCCCAAAAAACCATTGTTTTGAGAATGAAGACGCTACACAAAAATTTTTGAAATTCAGTTTATAACAAAAGATGCCAACCACCACCAATTCCTCTAAGCTATTGGTTGAAAAAATAAGAAGGACCAATAAGAAACCAGAAAAAAGTGATCTTTTTTTAAAACATGTAAATTCAAGGCCATGAAATCCATTAGCTATGGAATTAAACTAATAAATTGGTTTATTTTTACCTCCAGATGCAATTTGAGAGACGTCATTATACAGAATATATCACACAACTCTACAAAAAAAATGACAAATATAGGCAAAATTAAAAAAAAATTCAATTAAATTTTGAGAGAAAACGGTGTCGAACTTTACATTCACTAAAAACACTAGGTATGGTCAAATGCGATTTCTTCAAAGCTGTTGTTGTGATATGTTCTCTGTCACTAAAGTAAAAAAAAATGTGACAAAACCATTGACTTTAATGTACAAAAAGTGGAAATATGCCAAAACGTACAAAAAAAGTAATGAAACTTTTTAGTCTCAAAGCCAAAAGACGTTTTCCGAAAAAGTAAAACGCATTCAAGGCTAAATTTTAATTCCTTATAAAATGATGCAATCTTGCTGGTGGATCTGAGCTGAACTTTCACAGAAATTTGAGTAAAATGTTGCAAAATCTCAAAAATCCTTTATTTGTTTTGCAAAAAATTGAACTTAAAGTTTTAATTTTTATCCCCGCAAGACGCTCATTGGAAATTTCATTGTTAATACAAAGTCTTAAGACTGAAAATTTACAACAAATCAACAAAACGAAAATTCGATATATATTCATTGGGCCTCATTTTTGGGTCGAAAAGATCTATTGGTAATTGAGCAATAAAATTAAATCATTCCGGTGTCATAGTTTTCTGGTAAATAGCCATATTGAATCAGGATATTAGGACCAATTATTGCCTTTTTATTGCTTTTGTTTTTCGAAAATAGGTATTTCTTCCAATTTTTAGTGAAATACATAATTTGAGGAAAATGAATTCAATATAACAAAAATCTTTGATGAATATTTGACAATTATCTAGTTCAAATGAAATAATGGCAAATTATTAACTCTAGAACACTCTCATAGCAAGCAAAAACAAAACTGAATCTTTTTGATAGTTGTGTCAGCAGTTTTTAGGACTGCACAACCGGCTAATTCAAACAAAATTTGCAATAGAACAGCATTTTTGATGGAAAAGTTGTTTTGAAATAATTAGCCAAATTATTAGCAACAATTTTGCATCTAATTGTTCCGCAACTTTTTTCCCTGTTTAAAATTGAAACCACTAACAATTTGGTAATAATTTTAATATTTTTTATTCAAAATTGACAAAAAGCGGAAAATGTGTGCAAAAGCAACAAATTAGTCAAATGTTCACAAAATTTAAAGCTCGATAACTCCGTGGAAAAAATTGAAATGGAAAAAATCTTTTTTTGTTCTCTAAACTAAACTCGACGGGCTTTTTAGTAATAACAATCACAACTCTCTACGATGAATATATCTATCGGCCAAAATTGACTGAAAAAACCCGTTTGAGTAGGTCCTCCCCCACCAAGGTGGGTCGGAATAATGATAACAATATAAGAGTTATATAAGTGCATTATTTGCGTGAGCCAAATTTGTTAGTAGCAAATTGCGTCGAATCAGTTGTTTGTGCTAATGGGGATTTTCTTTAGGAGGAGTCTAGCTAAATTGTTTGGCACAAGTTAGTTACAAGATTTTCTCAATTTTTATAATGTTTTGTAACTACTATCCATAGTGATCGTTACTACTATCCGAATTGAAAATAGGTAGTCAAGTAGTTTATTAGTGATAAATAAATTTCGTAATCAGGTATTTCCCCAAAAACTTGACAGCAATGTGCTATAAATATTATTGTATCTCCAAAAAATTTTCTCCAAAATTGAGAATTTAATGTTCCGTCAGATAATTTTTACCTCAAAAAATTAGATGTTGAAAATTAGACGGTGAAAATTGGATGTTGCGTCATTGAAATAGGTTTTGCCGGTAACTTCTGATTTTTACGAGCTTTATCATGTTACAACTATCAAAATTCTGTGTGAAAAAAAGATCTGATTTGAACTCTACAGAAAAGGCTGGTCTTTTAGCAAGATTCTCACATTTCTTTTAAATAGTAGAACTAAGTTGCTGTTCCTCTTTCTGAGAGTAATAGGTTGAGCAATATTTGGTGCCTGGTTTGTGGTTTACAACATCTAGATACGTTTTTTTTTCACCAAAAGCTGCACTGCATCATTGGTTAACTGAAATATTACAAAGATAGTATTATTTCCAACAAAAGAACTCTTGCAAATTTAACAAAAACGGTTCTTTTTATTAGCAATTTATTAGTATTCAAACAGCGTTTAATATTCCATCTTTGTTATCACCCTAGATTGAACAAATAAGCATAAATTTAAATTCAAAAGAACCCAGACTGGTCTGGTTGTATTACCAAATATAGTATTTGTATTTAGGTGTTCGTGGAACATTTATAACTGTAATGATGGAACTGCTTTGTTCATACTTTTGTTTTTTATTACGTTTTGCAGTTTTTATTACTACTATTTACAATTAATCATTGAGATTTTGATTGATTAAAATCGACGACTGTGACAGTTCAACAGTTTATCAAAACAGTGAACATTTAAACTAATCATTATGTTTTAGAACTTTTAATTTTATATATTATCACTTAGATTGTTCAGTTCGTTAGCAGATTTATCTTATACACATTTGAGTCACAGCTGATTGATCACGTTTGCAGCTTTTTAAAATCCCAGGTTAAAATTTTTTTAAAAAAAGAGAGCGGAAAGAGTCGAAATTAACGTCAAAATTAAGCGCAGTGGCCAGAATGGCAAGAAAAATGAGCTGAATTTATCAATTTATGTCCCCTTTTGCTCAATCCACTCAATCCGAAAAAATGAGTCAGTCTTGAGTAAATTTTCGCAGCGATCCGCTCTTTCCACTCATTTCCTAAAAGTTCCACTCGTTCCGCTCAGTTGGTAATAATTCCGCTAAATCCACTCATTTCTTTAATTTCTTATGCATTTGGGCCGTAAATGAGCGGAATCTTCGATTTTGCATACAGCGATTCTAATTGTGGAAACTACAAAAAATTATAGTTTCAGATTAGTTTTGTGATTGAGTTTCATTCCGTGTCCGAATCTTGGAATTTTTCTCCTACTTCGATTCTGGAAACTTAACGTCTCCACTTTCTTGCTGTGATTGCGGCTTTCACAAGCAGTGCTGCTTTTTTGATAAGTTGTCTCAACTTTTTTAAACATAGCTGTTATTTTAACTTTGTTATTATTTCGCATCCGTTTTCTAACTCTCTCGGTTTTCAATTTATTCAATTTGCAGTTTTGTGTTATGTGAATATGCTCAGCGTTGAACAGAAAGTGAGAATTACTATAGGAGCGGAAAAGGAAAGAGTTGGCAGTGTGCTTGCTCGCCCAACGTGAGCAAACATGGCGAACATGAGCAATATGGCATAACAGGTGTGAATAGATTTTGAGGTTTTGCATCCGTGATGCTTACAGGTCAATCACCGACATTCAGGTAACCAAGATAAAGAACTTTACATAAATTCTTGCTTGTATAGATAAGAACATATAGTTAGCCAGAATGATCACCATCGAAGTTTAGATATAGAAGTTTCTCTTTTGGAATACAAACATATAGATTGACACGATTATAGCCAGATGGTTAAATATCTATAAGTTCTCAGACCTTAAACTGTTGAATTTACTTCAGTTTTTCGATCTACTCTCCCGTTAAAATTAGAGCAAATTTTTCAATGAAATCAAATCTCATCTTGCAAAGTTCTTCGAAGTAAACTCAAGGCAACAAGGTGTCAGTTTTGATTTAATCAAACACGTCTACTTTTTTCGCCCTTCAAATTGAATGTCGCTGTTATGTTGACAGGTCAATTAAAACCCCCCTTCTTTTCAATCTGACCTTCGCCCAATGTTTTGAGGTGTTGCATCCATTAGTGACCCACAAAAATTGCCTCCTACTGCTTTGAAAGCTGGATTATTCAAATATCTAGGAATTTATATTGCATCGCTATTTAAGCCAAATGCGAAAGCAGCCGAAAATTTTGGGAAAAAACCAGGTGGGTTTTATGCCTGTTGATCAGATCCTCCTGATTGATTAGAAAGTGTGACAGTTATACAATTATTTAACCAAAAATAGATGCTATCGTTTATTGAACAAATCTGGTGAATTGACTAACCAAGCAGAAATTTGGACAAAAAATTTTCAATTAGCCGAAAAATGCAAAAGTTGTTTTTTAAGCCAAAATGTCGAAAATCTAATTTGAGCGCAGGCCTACTTCAATCCTACCCCGCCACATCCCCCTTGTTAACTACTTTATACTGGATAATAATAGGAGTTGGTTTAAAATAAACACGTTTTTCTAGTTTATGTAAACCAAGAAAGTTAAAAAAAACTAATTTTTTTACATTTAGTTTTTCACATGATTTATTTTCAACAGGTAATGCTCCTTTTTATTACACCATTCTTCGGCTTATGGAGTTTTCGGCTGTGTAGATCAGCCGCCAATTTTGAGATCAACTCCCAGAAGAGAAGTAATTCACGCTTTTATCCCGAGACGCGTGCTCAGAACACTCTCCTTCACGCTTAACCGATTATTCACTTTATCTCCAGACTTTTCATCGATTTTCCATCATTATCAATTGTCTTAAAATGTTTTCACTCGCACTTTTAATCCATTTTCATTCGGAATGGAAAGAGCAATAGCGACTCATTTTTGGAAATTTCTTTAATATTTTTCGTCATCAAAGAATACTTACAGCTGATACTTATAAAGATAATGCACGCGTGAACAAAGTTATCAAAATAATCGATTTTAGCGCGACTCTTTTCCCACTTTTTTATTAAGGGAAAATCAAATTTTCCCCAATTGGCGATAATTGTAATTTCTACTTATTTCTCATAAAAAGAAATCAATTTTGTGACCACTGACCCTATTTTAATTTCATTTGTGTTAAATACATTTGAATCTAAGGTAGTCCCGAATGGGATGAAGTTACTTTTTTTTTGGTTTACTTATACCCCGGACAAATAGCGGCTAGTTAAGTTTATGTCCCACAGAAATTAAGTATGTTGAATTAAGACCTCTAGTCCAGTTTGACCACCCTTACCGAGCATTGGTCAAAAATTGTTGCAAAATTTTTCTTTGGTTTATAGTTGAGTTTCCTCTTTTTGGTTGTAACTGACCTGTTTTTATCCTGTTCAGATTTTTTTCTCAGGTGACGTATACTATGGTTATATGCTTGATATGAGACATGAATAACAATGTTTGAAAGCAAAATTTTTGTTTCGATATGAGTTTTGGAATAAGCAAGCAATTCTACAATTGTTTGCGCCATTCGATTTCACTTTCTTTTATTCCTTTACACATAATTATTTACGTAAATTCGTTTTAATTAAATGATATGATTTTAAAAAGTTATTTACCGATCAAACATTGCATTTTTAAGAACGGAAAACTTTTTAAAAAGAGATGATTTCCTTCAATGAAATGATCTCAATCTACATTAGTATGCAATCAGATGAATATTTGCTATCTAATAAGATATATAAAAAAATAGCGCTAGGTATTTGCCGATTAAAGATTGAATTTGTCATTTTTTAAACTAAATTATTGTGATATAAAATTTTCCAGCAAACTTGTCTTTAATGAGTTCGTAGTTAAAGCATATTAAGAAGTAGATTATGATCAGTAAGATAACATAGTGTTCAGCCAGAATCCAATTATTTCTAACAGATTATTAGTCTTTTTTAACATTGGTTTTACACAATAAGATATTTTAAGAAAAGTTTTGCTGCCTTGGCAGTAGATGCGTGCCCAAAAATTGTACAAAACTTTCAAATAGGAAAAGTCTCTGTACTTTACTTTTGCTATAGTGTATTTTCCTTTTTTAAACTATTTTTTTTAGAAGTAGTGAATGGCAAATTAGGGCCAAGCGTTGGAAGAATTGTTAATTAATGCATCAATTTTCTTTGTAAACCTCTAAATTTATCAATTTTATTTGTCGACATCGCTTCTTTCCAAAAATTACTTGGTTTTTCAGATTGCTCTGAAGGTGGATTTTTTAAAAAAAAAATTGAAATGCATAGCTTTACCCAGGAAGCGGAAGAATTGCTGTTTTCATTTCTCTCCAACCTCAAGCACAAAGTAAAACTTAGTGGTATGTTTTCTGATTGTGAGATTGTAAATCACGGTGTGCCACAGGGAAATATTTTAGGACCACATATTTTTTTACGTGAACAAATTTTCATCTAATTTAAACACAGCGAAGAAAGTAATTCATTCGCAGATGACAAAGAATTTTCTGTTTCTGTTGTCGAAATGAAAGTAGCTTAAACAGAAAAATCAAGGAAATTTTGCAGAAAACAGAAAAAAATGCAGAGATGAAGGAAAAAATGTAGATGAAGGAAGAAAAGATGAAGGAAAAAAATGTAGATCTTTCAATACAAATAAAACCAAATTAAAATTTTTTTCGCGCAATAATTCTGATTTCGGATCTAGGTTTTACAAAATATAAGTTCTCACAACACAAAAAAATGGTTGCAGATGCCATGGTATTGAACGTCACGGGAACCTTAATTTCGAATAGCAGCCGAATAAAACCTTAAGAGAGATGGCTCATGCTATAAAATCAATCTACCTAATAAGACATGATAAATTCCCCTGAACGCGCGCATTCTTCTTTTGAAATCACCTGCGTTTTTAAACTTATAGTTTTTGGCAATGTTTTTCAAATTTTATCTGCAAAATTCCTGAAACGCCTTAATCGACAGATTAATTGGGGTATAAATGTGTGCTATCTACGCAAAAAGTATGACAAAGCGAGAGATCTGCTAAAGCAGTCAAACATTTCCAGACCAGAAAAATATAAAAGTTTTTACGGGTATCTGAGTCTTCATCAGAACACTCGAACAAAACTGTTCAAAATTATACAGAATGTCAAAACTAGATTTGGAGTGAATTTGATTGTTCGTCAATGCGCACAAAAAGAGAATGAGTTACCACAATGAAAACAGAAGTTTTTAGAAAAACGTTCAATGAGTTCTTGCTATCACAACATGAAATAATTTTTTGATTAGCAACGTAGGAGCATTTTAAAGTTATTTTTATTTTTGTGAAGAAAACTATCAGAATATTTTATAGTGTGATTCCTTAACAAAATTGATTGATCTTCAAAATTATGCTTAAGTGATTTTAATTATTGTTTGTTCCAAGTATTTCTAAGCATTTGGTTATAAATTTAATTGACTTGTTGCAAAAACAAATTTTCTGAAATACATTTGTCAAACCAGTTGGTTCCATAGTTTTTTTTGGGATTCCAGATATGTAAACTCAGAAAAAATAACCAAATGTTCTATTTTTCATCTTCTTTATTATGTTTTAAAATAGAATGTGTTTAGGTGTAGGGGCCTGCTAAAGTGGGGGGAGGAACTATACGCTGTACGGGGTTTTCTTTGTTCAGCCAATTTTCGACGCTTAATATATTCATTGAATAGTGTTATGAGTGGTATCATTAAATTGGCTGTCAATTGCAAAATTTCAAAATTGAAAACTTTTTTTTTAATTTTGAGTTTTCCGGGGAGATACTTGGCTTAATGTTTTGTAAACTTTAGTCTCAAATCTGTTGTTCTTTTCACTTTTTTCGTTAATTTTGCTGAAATTTGAAGAATTTTGCTAAAAAACGATAAAAATTTTAACAATAGCCTTATTGGTCTTACCTTTAATAATAAAAGGAAGTTGCTGAATTTTTTAAAGCATCAGTATATGCTATAATTTTTGTTAATTTTTTTTAAAATTCAGTTTTCCATTTTATCATGAAAAATGGTACTAAAATACTTATTTAACGGAAATTGTACAAATTGACCGATGGTATAGAAGTAAAAAAAATTTAGGCGCACCCTCGGACAACTCTTAAAAGGCGATTTTTTCTCCGGTTCTATAGAGAACTTTTCTCTAACCAACCTTTTCATCGCTTTTCGCTCATTTAAATTGCCATTTATCAAAATTGCTTCATTTATTTTTGATGAAGTGAGTTTTTTTTGCCAAAAAGTCTATAAAGCAATAATATTAAAGAAATGATTGTTTCAATACTCGGGCAGCGACATAACGGCCAGTTTTGGTCTCATTTTTGACTTTCGCCATGAAAAGCGATGCAATTTTATATTACCAATTCCTTTTTTATTACAAATGCGGACAAATCAGGTTTAGTTCAGAGGTTTTATCAATGAGAGGTCTGATTTTAGTTCAATGAGGCCCATTGGATAGATATTAAGTTGTATGAGTGAAACTCATGGCTTTTTTTCGCTAACACAGAGAGTTTCCGTGAATTATTAATAATTTCCTGAGTTTTGCAAGCTTTTCATGTCTTTTTGTAGTCTAATGACTACGTCTGAATAATGAAAGCCCCAATTAACTGTATATGAAGTTCTTACAGAAACTATCACCTGCTTTCATTTGGTAACAAAAAAATTTCTCTAACATAACTGTATAAGTACCACAATTTATCAAGTATTTTTGATTTGATTTTGTTTTTTTGGCAAATAATGTTTTGTCAAATTTACTATTCTGATACCATTTAAAACAATTTTTTGTTTTGATGAAAGACCAGCAGAAATAACAAGACCAGCTTCGGTGTAATTTTGCATTTCCTCAATCAAAAAGTTTATCGAATTTTAATTCGACGATTTCACTTTTATGACCTTAGACTTTGTTTTTTATGTCAACTACAGACCAGAGTAATATCAACGTCAAGCACAATTGTAAAAGGATCAATTGTACATGCAAACGAACGCCAAAGAAAAACATGCTAATTTTTTCTAGTGAAACTCAAATCAATTTCTTGGGTTTAAATTTTATCTGATGCAGTTTTGACTTTGTTTTTAACTTTTTTTTTTATAAAAGTTCTGGTCCTAGTTATTGGTTGTTGTTTTTATTCGACTTTATTGTTGGTCTGCTTTCTTACTCTTCTTAATGGCTGCTATCATGAGCCTTTTCATAAGGCATTTTTAATAATTTGTATAGTAGTTTCAGCTTAAAGCGGTTTTTTAAATGGATAAGCCACAATGATTAATATGGAAAATGGTGATGCCTTCGATGATATATCAATTTTTCATAATAGGTAAAACAGGTCAGGTCGTGAAATTTCCGACTCATGTTCATTTAGCAAAAAAATTGTGTTTAGCAAAGATTAATTGTTTATTGATACTCTGAGAACAGTAGGTATTTTGAGAATTCTCTGAATAATCTTTACTGTCAATACACTTCTCTACGATCTGTTATCCCATTTGGTTATCTTTTTTTCTTCAATTTTAATTATTTGGTTTTCCTATTTTGTCGAGATTGTGAGCGCTTTTCTAATTTCATCATTGTTTCCGATGCGTCTCATTGTTTTCAGTCTGTATGATCTGTTAGTTGCATTTAGTTGCATTTAACTAATTTTTGAAATTAATAGTCTAGCGGGAAAACATATGATTGTAGTAGTTAGATATCTACTTAAGTAGATGTCGACAGTCGTTTTACTTTGGTCGCATAAAGTAGACATTGTTATGGGATAATAGCAAACATGGGATAAGTCTTCCATTAAGGTTCAACTGACATTAAATTGTGAGCAGCACAACTATTTTAATCGTCGCTTTGTTTTCTCTTACGTAAATTTTCCAAAAAGTTTTCCAAATTTTACACTCTTCTCATAATAAATACAGATATTTTCGTATGATCAAGCTCAGCAAACTGATTATTGCTCACTTTTAATACTGACTACAGCAAATAAAAAACAAAGGGACAATGGTGGAGATTTTAAATAATTCCTTTTTTTTGGTTTTCTGAGTGACCAAACCAACCAGAACTTGTGAAAAAAATGAAAAATTGAAAAATGACACTCGAATTAAATTAAAATCTGATTATATGCCATGTAAGATTGTGAACAGGCAAATAAGCTGTAATTTTTTAGCTCTTACATTGCGACAGTCCATAAATTCAATTAAACTCTGGCATCGTAACCACTATATAATCAGAAATGCGCGCGTAGTTTGTACTTTCGCCAAAAATATGGAGACGATCTAACAGACTTGTTGACTGAAAAATAGAGAACACAGACAAACTGCGTCATCAACGGCGGCTTGTCTTGGCTGGACAGTCTTGCAAAAATGCAATTAAGTTTTGCATCTGTGCTCTCTCTGGTAACAAGTTTTCCTAAAAATTAAAAAAAATGACTGTTCTCCGTAGACTGAAACTAATAAACAGTAATGTCACATTACTTGGAACTTATTCAGTTCTTTTAATTGCTAAGTTAGTACTCAAACTTTTCCAGTATAATGTAGATAACTTTTAGCGTTTTGCCTCGCTTATTTTATTGTCTTGTGATGCACCTTCACTCTTATTAGAATATAATAAACAGTGATAAACGCTGTTCACTTCATCTGATAGATAGGTAGACTTGGAGTGTAAAACTTCAGAATTTCAGTTTTTTATTGTGTTAATTGGTCATTATTCTAAGCTGTTAATGGAGCTCTGCAAGCCACATATCCGCCGACGCCGCCATATTCAAAACCAATTCTTCGATCAAGTAAGTCTTTCTTTTGTGTTCAGCTTTTTGACAAGTAAATAAAAACGGCTGTGTTGTACACGGACGGACAACAAGCGGTCCCGGGTCGAGGTTTGGCGGTGAATTTTCGTAAGAAATGCGGTGGAAAAAAATAATTTTCACCGCGTATTTCTTACATCTTTTTGCGGTGAATCGCGGTGAATCATCCGCATCTTGTGCACGCCTTCAACTACTTATTCCACTCCGCCAGCTCTCACGTTTTGTTTCGATATTTCTTGTGAATTCAGATCAAATTGAGTAAACTTTGAAAAGCAAATGCGGTGAAATTCGCGGTGAATTTTTGTATGAAATGAATTTTTTTTGTAGGAATTATTTTTTTTTCATCGTATTCACCACTTTCACCGCATTTCTTACATTAATTTGCCACAAAAGTCGATGCGGTGAATTTTTGTAAGAAATGCGGTGAATTTTGCAGTGAATTATTGTAAGAAATGCGGTGAAATGTGGTGAATTATTTTTTTTCACCGCATTCACCGCTTTCACCGCATTTCTTACATTAATTTGCCACAAAAGTCGATGCGGTGAATTTTTGTAAGAAATGCGGTGAATTTTGCAGTGAATTATTGTAAGAAATGCGGTGAAATGCGGTGAATTATTTTTTTTCACCGCATTCAGCGCAATCACCGCATTTCATACAAAAATTCACAGCATTCGTCGCATTTCTAACAAAATGTTACCCAAAGACCTCGGCCCGGGGTTTATCTATTTGAAATAATTCCATAAAGTACGTAATTCCAAAAAATGCAATAAGAAAAAGTTTTTGTTGGGTGTTTACATTATATGCAGTTCGTTGTTATTATTATGCACGTATTAATTTCACACCACCGCTCTGTTAATATTTTTTAAATGCCCATTCACGCGTATTCACATGTAATAACTCAAATGCATACATCATGTCAAAACATATTCAAATGGGGGTGCCTAATTTACTGGGGGGGGGGGCGCTAGCGGAAAAGATTCTGAAAATGACAAATTATCAGTATAGAAAAAGCATATTAATTAAAAAACAATTTCATCCGTTTCTTTTTTGAGGTAACCGTTGATCAAATTTTGCTACATAGTTGGGAGTGCAAGCGTGAGGGCAAAAATTGCGATCATTTGATGCGTTAACAATGATAAATATTAAATGATAAGTGAAATAATGTCAGATATTCACAAGAAAAATGTGCAAGAAAAAATTCTCAAAAACATTTTCAAATAATGCATGGAAGTATATTGCAGGTCGACATCGCGGCTCTTTTCTATTATTGCACCCCAGATTCATTTCCACCCCCACTTATACATGTTGTAGCATATTGATTGCATTTTCTACACTTACATATACAATTATATACAAGCGGCATTTAATATTTATTTACGCAGCGAAAATTTGAAATTAGGACGTATAGGGTAATTGAACTTTGCTTATAATGTAAGTTTTTAAAACTTGATAAGTTTTTGATACGTGTTTTTTCAATGTTTTTTCGCTTTTCTTTCACAGGAGTAGCTTTATAATACTAATTTTTTTGACAACCGGAAAAAAATTCATCAAATCGTCTACCAGTACATATATAAGGGATCTCTAAGAACCAAAAAGAACATATTTGGGGGTGCAACAAGACTGGCTATATAAAGCTGGGGTGAGGGTGGCAGCAATAACAGAAAAGAAATTTGAAAAAAAATACGTAGTTACCTCCTTTCTTTCTTTCTTTCTTTCTCTCTCTCTCTCTTTTTCTCTCTCTTTTTTCTCAGGCACCGCATCACAAAATTACAAACATCAACACACTGCGCTGCTTACGGTCCACCATAGTTCATGCAGCACTTGTTTACGAAGTAAAAACTTTTTTACGTGTATCTTTTGTTAATAGCTAGCTTCACAGAAAACATCCAACAAAATTTAATTTTTTAAAATTTTAGTATTTTGTTTGCATTAACAACAAGAACTTTAGGCATATTTCAAACAAATGCAATTTTTTCCTTTTTAGACATTTCCCTTTAATCTTTTTGTATGTCAAATTATTTGCATGCGAGTCTACTGTTTAGATTATGGGTAAATTGTAGCACGAAAACGTTAGTTTGGGGAAATTTTAATGGACAAAAAATAGTTTTAATGAAATATTCAATTTCGATTTTTTGGAGTCATTTTGTATCTCTTTCTATGTTTGGTAGTTGAGAATTGAAAACGAAATCTCAGATCTACGGACTTTTCAATTATTGCAGGAAATTAGGGCAGTTTGTTAGTTTTGTAAACCAAATTTGTTTAAATTTTTCAGAAGAGCCAGCAAGTGGAATTGAAAATAAATATATGGCTATTAATAAAATCACAAAAACAGACAACATCAGTGAAAGTTATAGACAAACCAGCAGTGAAAACTTATGCTGTCTCACATGTTTATTTCATTTTTGACAAAGAGTTCGCTTTTGGAACGTTTAAACTAGGGGTTTCAATGAAAAGTTGAGATATTGAGATTGATTAAACTAGAATTATTTTCAAAAATTAACGCAACAACGCTGTTTACAAAACCTAATAATACTATAAATTTAATCTAAAAGAAATTTTAGAACTACAAATTTGCCTGCTCGATGCAAAAATTGTATTAAAAAACTGAAATCCAAAAGTACAATTGCAGAAACAGGCAGAAACTGTCAATCGAAGTGTAGAAATACCGAGTTATAACTAATTTAACAACAAAATTTCTTCAAATTCTGATAAAAATTCTTTTCAAAATATTTGCAACGCGATGGGTATTGAGTAATGAGAGAATCTTTAAATCTCTTCAGTTCGCTTCTTATATCCAAACTGAAAATGTTTTAATTCGTTGTAAAATTTCTGATTGTTCAGCTGTCCTGATTGAAGTTTGTCTTGACGATTCAATCATAAAAAATTCGATCTCTGGTACTATGTAATATTTTTTTTCTTTTTCTGCTATTATGTTCAAGCAAGAGCTAAAACAGGCGATTTGGGCACTTCAAGAGTGTTAACAATGATAACAAAAACGGATAAAGTGAAATAAAATCAGTCATTCATATGAAATATGTGCAAGGAATAAATACATCTAAACGTCATTGTTCCAACTTTTTCAGAAAATGCATGGAACTATATTGAAAGCCGAGTTTTTTTCTCCAGCCAAACTCGAAAATTTTTCTACGAATTGGAGAAAAATAAGAGTGCACCATTGCAAAACTTAATATTACTATAAATTGAATACAAATTTTTTTATTTATAAAAATTTCAAATGTACCTCCTAATTTTTCTCTACGTATTTTACTTCTCTCTCCCTCTCTCTCCCTCTCTCTCTCTCTCTCTCTCTCTCTCTCTCTCGCTCTCTCTTTCTCTGCCATAGTTCACGGAGCACTTGTTTGTAAGGTAAAGACTTTTTGACGTGCATCTAATTTTAATAGCTATTTCACAGAAAAATTTTAACTTTTAACTTTGAAAATTTTAATTGTTTCGTGTGTTTGTTTTATTGGTTCTCAACTATCTTTTTTCTGGTTTTGATGATGCGTCATTAGTTTGATTTTGTAGATGGCTTATTATTCTGATACTAGCAACGTGATTTTTCGTTTGAATGCATTAACAAAAAGAACTTAGGCATATTTCAAAATGGCAACTTTGTCGCTTTATTCACATTTCCTTCTCATTATTTATATAACAGCATATTTTATATGACAGCATTGACAGCAAAAATTGTTATACGAATTGGAAAAAAAAAGATTAAAATAATTAACAACAAAATTTCATCAAACTCCGGTCAATTATTTTTTTCAAAGTAATTGCAACATGATAGATGTTGAGTAGTGAGAGGAGAGTGATGGAAAGATAAAAAGAGGGGCGAAAAGTGTTGAGAGGTTTTACAAAACCTCAATGACCATAACAATTTTGAACTGTTGTTGATAATTATTTCTGGTTTGAACTACAACAGTTGAATAACTGACACCACTGTGAAGCCAAAAAACCAATTTTGTCCGCAACAATTTTCTCACCAGTCATTATATAATCACAATTGAAGTGCAGAAAAAGGTAGAGGTTGGTCGCTCTTTCAGGTTTTGAGATTTAAGAATTTCATCTGATTATTCAACCATTTTTACAACCGTTATTTAACTAACTGTTGTTATTGCAGGTAGAGTTGAAGTCAAGAAGCGTCAACACCCTTAGTATATCGATCATTCTTCCTCTTCCTCTACCTTTCTCTCTGTATCTCGCTCTCTCTCTCTCTCTCTCTCGTTCTCTCTCCTTCTTGCGCACCGCATCCCATGAAAACAGAGACACCAACACACACCGCCCTAATTACGGGCCTTCATAGTTCATGTAGAACTTGTTTCTGTTAAGTAGTTTTGTGGTATAGAATTTGAAGAAGTATCTACTGCTAATTCCTGACTTTGAAGAAAAGTTCTATTGAAAGATTCTTTTTTCATAATTTCAGAATATTTTTTGTTCAAATTGGTGGGCTACTAGCTCCTTCCAATTTCGAAGATGGGTTATTTTTCTGATTCCAGAAAACTTGAAAATTCTTTTAAATCCATTAGCCGCCAACTATCACAAAAGTGGAATTCGGAATAAACAGAAAGAGAAATGCAAAAAATGGAACATATGGCTGTGGGCAGAACTGATTGTAATATTATGTTAATAATAATAAAATTGAGCCTGTCATTTACAAATAGAACAACTTGAGTTAGTTACTTACAAGCAAACACAAAGTGAAAGAAAACATTAGAATAAAGAAGAAAAGCTACTAAAGCCTTGAAGACGATGAAAAACTCCATAACGTCTCGATAGGTATAACAACCGTGTGCTCATTTTCATAGTTCTTTCGTTCAGATTACAACGGTTGATTAACTTAAACCAGTATGCAGCCGATAAAATTTAACTTTGCCACCACTCTTTTCTCGAACACTCTTCATTTATAACGCCATTTCGGGGCGAAAAAAGTTGTCTAGTTCCAAAGTTTGGTTGCTGTTTCAGATTTTAGCAGTACTAATTGAGCGCTAACAGATTAATCACCGATAGCCATCAGATTATTCAAAAAAATGTTCAAAAAAAGTTATATAACTGTTGTTATCACAGGGAGAGTTGAATACAAGAAGCGTCGACATCATTAGTATTTCTAAAAAAGCGAGACAAGTAGAAAGTTGATATTGAACGAAAAAGAATTATATGCTTAGAAACATTGCAAGTGGAGAGATGAAGTTTTATTACAAAATCTATTCAGTACTGCTCTTAATTCTATATTGTCTGAAGCTGACATGACATTCAGTTTCATGCTGCTACTTTATTTATTTGAGTTGCTTCCAGTTTAACAAAGAATCATAAATCTTCGTCCCTTCAAAATTTTTGCTGATAAGGGCATATGCTTGGGAACAAATACTCTCAGAATTGTTATAAGCTGCAGTATTTAAATTTTAATGCACCAGTATTTAAATTTTCCAATTTTAACGGGAAATATAAGTACGAGTTCATGCAAATTTATGAAGTGCGTTTATGTTGATCTATGCATGAAAGATTTATTTAAACTCAAATAAGGTGAAAACACCAAAGGAAGTTTGCGAACAAAGAGAACGATTGATTTCAACAAACATTTACATGAATCATGCGTCGTCTAGTCTGAGATCAGCACCTTGTACTTAATTCTTAAGATCTTTACTTCAGGTTCGATCATGCTGGGTACATAGATTATTTTATTTCTCAGTTGTTTCAAATAAAAATTAAACGGATTAAAACTCTTTTGATAAACGCTTAATCAAGTATTTAAGGCTCAGCCGGCAAATTCCTGCAAGGTCGGTGACAATTTGTTTATCAAAACAGCGGTTCGAGCAATTTTAACCCTCGGTGTCTTTTCACAACACCGTCAATTGACCGTAAACCCGAGGGATCTGGCCGGACAAATTTTATAGAACATAGATCAATGGAGCGTGAATTTATGACCAAAATAAATACTCGCCTCCTTATGCTGAATTTCCTAACATTGTTTTCTGAAAAATTTGACTTAACAAAAGTGAAATTTTTGTTGATAGGTAAACATGCTGACCGTAATTCTAAACAGTGTTTAATTATTATTTATTTGTTCAAAAAGACCAAATGAGAAGCAGTTTTGAGCAAGGAGAGATTGTGAAAATAAACAATGGAAACCATTTTGGGGAGCAATTGTTGATTTCTGATTTGTCTATCTCAACTAAAGTTTATTCTAGTGAACTAACCAACAATATTCGGTCATTTTAAATGTAAGTTTTCATATTCTTTCTTTCAGTATAGTCTGATTTTGTCGACGACCTGCGCGTGACCTTTGTACAGTGCGCCGAGTTTAAGCAAAAATTGTCTAGTGTAAAAAAATTGTGAATTTTTCTTTAGCTTGTTTTAGATTGTTTTAATTCTTATTTCATTACAAGCCAGCGCCTTTACCAACTAATGTTGAGCATTTAGTTCACTTTTCTTCATTACTTCCACCATACTTGTGTTAAAAGATTTAAAAAGGGCCTTAAAGAAAGAAGAATGGCATCAAAAAGCGATTTTTTGACGTCTGATCGTACTTCCGTCGACTGATTCCACAAAACAGTAATCTAGGATTCTGTGGAATCGGGTGAAAAGCGTTTTATCTTAAATTCAACAGTTTAAAAATATAGTATTAAACAGTTAGAGGTCTTTCATACCACACTCTAGTTCTCTCTAAATTTGCAATTAAATAGACCACATGACATTTGAGCCTTTAATTTGTACTACTGCTTTGGAGCATTTGAAAGTAAATTACATTCTGATGAACCGACTTCGGTGACCCGTCAATGTCAGGCGTTTACAGACATTGTCTGTAAACGATTGGTATCCTTTGTTATATAATGGCCAGTAATTTTTACTTTATTTCAGAAGAAAATCATATGTTGAATATAATTTTTTTTTCAGATATGGATCTGATCATGATTAAACCTGAAAAAAATTGAGGGACGAACTGCTAATAATTAAAAAAAAATTTTCTAAAAAATCCTGTTTATTTTCCATTATTGTTTTTCGGCGTGAACGTGAACATGATCTAAATAACAGATTGGGTTTTTATTTTAAAAATTTTTCCTGGATCACTAAACATTTATCTAATAAGGAGAAAGCTGGTTTTGGATGAGAAAATTAGTTTTAGAGATATTGCAGAAAAAACTCTCAAAGAGCAGGCCGTTTAGTGGGAGCAGTTTGAAAAAACAGACTGAATTAAAAATAAAAAAAATGAAAATAAAAGTTTTAGATACAAAACAATTCTAGATATTACTGATAATGCTGGAGAGATTTGGCGGAAAAATGAATATTTTGTTTCTCTCTTAAAAGATTATTACGTTATCGTACCATACGGACTAGATTTGCAACCTGCGCGATTAGTGCTGCTCTGGCTGTGAACATAAAATAAACGTATTAATTTTGATTACGTCTTAAAAACGAAATATTCTTGAACAGCCACTATTAATAAATTTATTCTTACTTTTATCATTATAGTCTACTTTTAGACGGGTTTAGTTCGTGATTGGTCCTAGAGATACGACAAACAAGATATAAGAAGTTGACAGTAACTTGCTCAGGGCCCTTGCATGGATCATGTGCTGTTGCAACTAAGCTATTTACAATGTGAAATAAGATGTATCGAGAACACTAGAATTTTCTTTTGGATATTATGCCATAAACCAAATTTTGAAATGGTGCTACGAATGAGTGGAAAAAGAATTTATAAAAAAACTGGCTACGACCTATTTTGGACTAAAAGAAATTTTTTGAAAGTTGTTGTGAAGCTAAGTGGATTGATCGGGACTCAGCTTAAAGTTAACGTACATGTTTTAACGGGAAAGAAGCAACAGTGGGGAGTATTGAGACTCCAAGTGCATATAATTATTGAATTGAATTCAAACAGACATCATAGTCGTAGCATTTTGGCTTCCCGCACCCTTTGTTTGGGATTCACTTGCCTAAACTGAGCACCTCCAAATCCCGAAAACCATTGTTTTGCTATAGTAACATTTAAACTAGATTTTTAACCTGTGAGATATGTGCTGCTATGATTGAGATCGTCTGGCATAAAATGAACATAAGAATTTTTATTCGGTCCCAAGAGCGAAATAACCTTGAAAAGCTACTATTAAATAAGTTTTTCTGACAGTTATCATCACAGTCTACATTGAAATGTGGTTTGATTGTAATGAATCCCAGAGGTAAGACAAAAAAGATACAGAAAATTGACAGTAATTGCAACTAAGCTTCTTACAATGTGAAATTAGATCTATCGCGTCTCGAAATTCGAGAACGTTAGAAGCTTCTTTTGCACATTACGCTATAAACCAAATAGTGAAATGGTGCGACGAATGAATAGTTTTGGTGGTGTCGGTGGCTCATAGTGCTATCATTATATTTACCAAAAACAAATCTCAGGTGCTGATTCAGTGCCAAAAAGCAAGAAATGACTTTTAGAGAGACGCCCGGAAAATTTCAGAAGATATTGTATAAGAAGTTACCATTAACATTCGTTTGCCAGTTCTTATTCAATGTTCTGAGGAGTCCTGTATTTTGCCTTGCCCAGCATTCTCAAAAAATGTCTTTGTTCACATTGAATTCATTCAAGAAACGTTAGCCGTTAAATAGTGAAAAACTTTTCAATTTTCCTGTCGATTGGGGAGGATTGAGACTCCAATTGCATATAGTTATTGAAATGAAGTTAAATAGACATCGTAGTCGTGGCATTTTCACTTTCCGTTTTCTTTGTTTGAGATTTAATTTCGTTACTGAGCACCTCTATATCCCAAAGATGTTTAGAAAATATGTAAATAAGCAAAGTTTTTTATCAATCTCTTATAAAGAAGAAAGTTGCACAAAATGTTCAGGATTATTGAGTGCGATTGGAAAATGAAAAAGATGAGTAGAACAATCTAATATCAAAGCATCACCAAATTACTTGGCAGGTATAAAGCAGAGCACCAAAAAGCAGAAAAGTCACAATCACGGTACAACAATTTAAAAAATCGGACAACAAAAAATTATTCAAGAAGGTCATATTGAAAATATCATTTCTTAATCGGACCAAATTTTCATTCCGTTCTTTATAGTAACGGTGAGGCATTATCATTCTTTTTTTTAGTGCCCAGCATCGATTTTCCAATAGATATCTCTTCTTATCATATGACTGAAGACGCAAATAATTAATTACCGAGAAGTTTCCTACGCCGCATTGACGCTAAGTTTACATTTTGTTCTTTCTTTTAAATTAAAATGTTCTCCTCTGAGTTCCGGTCGGTAGAGTTCACAAATTTGTGTTTTGTTAAGTTTCCTATTTTCATCTTTTAGCAATATAGTTTTAGGTTTTCAAATGTTCATTGAAATTAGAAATCTCATTTTGTGTTCTGATGCAAATGCTATTTCAGCATTTAAATTGATAGCGAAGTAATATCACTCAATTATTTAATTGTTACATTTAAAAGTGTTAAATAAAGCATTTTTTAAAAAATGCCAAATGAAAACATTGATTTTTTTAATTTTTATTTTATCAATGAATCATGAATCAATGAATGAATGATTCATTTTATCAATGAAAACGCTGAGCAAAGCAGCGCTTTTTTGGTCGAAAATTGATATAAAATATATCCAGCCGACTAATTTTTCATTGTCCTACCCGATGAAAAGTATATCAACAATCTTTTTTTCTCAAAGACGTATTTGGTCAATGTTTGAACTGCAATTCCCCCAGACTGATGTGATTAAACGTTGATTATTTTTTTGCTACAATTACTGCCTAGATAGATACGATGAATTGCTGGTGCCGGTTCCAAATTTTGTATTAATCAAATCACTATAAAACCAAAAAGATTTTAAAAGTAGTTGCCGCAAAATAAAATACGAGAAATAAATCTTTAAAAGATAAATCTTCTGTCATAATCATATATATCAACTTAATTTATTTCTCTGTTGTTCTTCGGAATTGTATTTTTGAAACGCGGTGCAAAACACCGCTTATTTTTCGACAATTGATAAAAAATATATCTTCAATCAATTAATTTTAGTTGACTTAATTTTTCTGGTTAATTTCGCATTTAACAAATTGATTCTCAGTTTTAAAATGTTCATTGAACATGGCTTTGAATATTGATGAGAGCTCATGTTTAGTTAATTTTTTTGCGATTTTTTCAAGAAAAATTAGATTGTATAAAGTTTTCTTTAGTTTTTGAGAAATTTGAATTTACTTCATCTTTGTATGAAAAAATGAAGTTATATGTAGAAGGCAATAGAATATTCAAACTCATTTGTCCATTACAATTTTAATGATTGAATCAACAATGAGGACCCAAAACTACCGGTTCTGGCGGGCATTTTTTCTAATGACGTTACTTACAAGGTTTTAAGATGGTAAATGTTATCATCATGCTCAAAAAGATTCTCGCGGAGTTTCAAAATTTTGTCATGATTTTGGGACGAACATACAGCAAAGCGACAAAAATCAGGATGCTCAGTCTGTTCTCAGACAAAAAGCTCTAATATACTTATACTGCACATACTGAGGTAGGAAGATACTCTTAGGATACATTGATACAGTACTGGCCGACGATATACCATTAGAATACAATGGTTCATTACTGAGATTATGACACTGGGACCCGGGCTGCTTTCGCAGACATGTTTGCTCTTTGTCCGAAAGTTCCGAGATCGCAATCTTGTCATGTTCATTAATTTTGTTCTAATCGCAATTGGACATCGTTTTGATGTTATGAAACGAGAAAGGGATAATTCATATCTCAATCGTACGATATCAAATACTTAAAACACTTAAAAGAAAATAGATAGTTAAAAAACAAGTAAAACAGAAGTAACTCAGAATATAATCAAAAAGATGTGTAGTATTAAACGCTAATGCTTTTGCTTTTTATACCAAAAATGTGTGCAGGTACTGGTTTTGCAGCCGCTCTCCATCAAATTTGGTTGATTTTGAGTTCATATAACTCAATACTTGCTACCAGACTGCTTATAACATATTATGGGGATATCGCTGTCAAGCAGATTGAATGGGTTTTTATTAAAGCCTTCAAGAACATTTTCTATTGTAGTTCTTTGTACACTTCTTTTTTGTTCCTTGAGTCTTTCCTTAAGAAAGTGTGACGTTAAATAAAACATATTACTTAACTGACTTGAGAGAAAATTACATACGTTGAAAAACCATTATATTAAATATTCTTTTTTGTTTGACCTCCATTTTATAAAAGCGTCACTGCGTTAACATCAAACAGATTAATTCTGGGAAAAATGCAAAATCAGAATTTTTATTTGATGGTTAGTAATGCGTGAATTCTGTAGATGTTCGCCCAAATTCTAACCTCAACAGACCGAAAAGTGTAGGCGTCATTACCTAGTTATCTCTTGATCTTTAGGTAATTTTTAGGGAAGCAATTTGCATAGTAGTCATTTTTTGTTAATTTTTCATTTGCATAGTAGTCATTTCAATTAGTTCTTAATGCAGTTGATAGGAAATCAATTGTTTTCGTTCCCCTTTCTTAGTTCGTTCTTTTTGTCATTTTCTTGTTCTACGAACTGCAACAGGTCTTTTTGATTTTGACTGGTTTTAAATAACAGTAAATTAGGTCATAAGTGAAATTAGTACTTTCCGTAATTTTGAGGTTTCGTAAGGCCCTCTGTGAACAACACCTCGTCACATATTTCAGTTTACGTCAGTTCTCTCCAAGATGAAAAATTGATGCGTTGCCCGTGACAGAAAACGGATTTCATAAATTGTACTGACGGCTATCGTAAAGATTTTTGACGATTTTTTGCATTCACTTCTTCAAAAGAATTACTTAAGATCGAATTCGGAGATTTACTTGTTCTTGATAACCGCGATATGGGTAGTTGCAAAACATTTTATTGTCTTTTTTATCAGCAATTATATTTAAATTAGTTTTGCAAGGGACTGAGCTCAAAGACATCTCAATTGAAATTTTAATTTCTTATTGCGACACAAATTGAGAAATAAATCAAAAGGAGGGAGGCTAACAGAGAGCTAGAGGAACTCCAAAAGAAAAGAAGAATGTAAAAATCAAATTTAAAAGCATCAAATAACCACTATTCAGTAAATCGGAAACCTCAACAAGGCAATTTATAAGATCAATAGATTTTCAGACAAAAATGGCTATTTAGTTGATCTGAACACCATGGTATGTATCCTTGCTGAGTAAAGGTGACTTAAGTGACTTAAACATTCTTGATCTAAACGCAAAAACCCTCCTAAATTTGTTAGGGGCTCTTTTTGTTTTTAGCACTTTCCCAGCTTATTCGGTACATATTATCAGTTGCATGCAAACCCGAAGATCATATGCCATATAGATTTATCAAAGAAACAAAGAATTTCTGTAACTGATGATGTTTATGAGGAAAAAATGATCCCCTTAAATTAGCGATTAATAATTGCAGCTGTTTTCTTCTCGTTTTCTTTACTTTTCTAGTCTAAAGCTAATTTCAAATTTGCAAATATTTTAATGCCCATCATTTTGCACACAATTCCAAATTTTCACTGCTCAAGATCAAATGCTATTCTATTTCGATGCTACAGTATCAACTGTGTTTGAGTTCAAAAACAACAGCCGGCCTGGACTCTGTTAAAGTATTGATGTAAATAATTCCTAAAACATTGAGTCTTTATCTTCACCTTTCCTCTACCTTGAATTTTTCTCAGTGCTTTTTTGTATGTTTCCTGTTTTGAATAGGCTTAAAATGTTTTTTGGAGGGTTTTAAAAGCTTTTTGTTATTATACACTCATGTGGTTGTAGTTTCGCGTATAAATTCTCTTTGGCTCGTCTCTTAAATTTCATAATAACTTTTGGTCATTATTTGACATTTTTTTTGTAGTTTTTTTTTAGAATTTTGTGCTGTTTTTGAATGTGAAGACTTCTAAGAAAAAATGCTTCCACCCCGCAGAAATGTTAGCCCCATAATTACACTCAGAATTACCCTTTCAGGCTCTGGGAAAGTGTCACGACACGAATTTCAGGCAAAAGGGTCGAAAATAAATGAAAAGTTTTTCAGCAAAACAAAACACGAAAATAGAAAGAAAAAAGAATGGCCGCTTTCTTGATGCCTTAGATAATTAACCTGAGGGTTCCTGTTACTTCTATCTTCTTGATTGTTTTGCTGGTAAGTTTTAAGGGCAATTTAAGCCAAAGAAGTTCAGTGCCCAAAAGCCTTCTTCAATAGATTTGAAAACTAAATCCTTGACAATTTGATAAACTTGTGTTCCTGGTCTCAATTTTGTACAATGTTCTTCAAATGAATGATTTGACTCCCATGATTGGTATCTTGAGTTGCTCTTCTGTACTCACATGATGAAACAAAACACTTTTCGTCCGTAGTTTGTCCTCCGATGTTTGTCTGTTTGAAATTGTTTGTTAACCTTTTTCCGGTTATTACTGGAAATCTTGCCTCATATCGTAAATTTCCCGCTCTTTACCCTGATGGACAGAAATTCATGACATTAACGACAATGAACATCATATAACCATAAAACGAGGATTCTATTAAAGTTACTTTTAAACGTTTACTATAACCATTTCTGGTCATATAACAGCTCGATTTTGTTTTGTATCTTTCTTTCTAACTCTCTCAAGTGCTCAAGTGTTAATATTTGAAGATTTGAACTTATACAAAAGAATTTATTTGAACACATTTGAGTGTATTAAATTTAATAAAATTTGTTATGGGCGAAGGCATCGAAAGTGTCTGAAGCGAAAATTACTCTTGGCTATAACTTGACAGATACAAAGACTGTTATAGTGTTTAAACCCTCGTAATTTGTCTTTCTAAGCGTTTTTCAAACAAGTCCGCTGTCATAGTTTTGTCTCGTGCGAAAGTGTCAACATTGTTTTATTTTCCTTTCTTGTGGAATGTACCTTCCCAAGTGTACAAGGGGCTGTGCCTCTTTCAATCTCTTCTTGAACTCGATTCAAATTTGTGAAACGTGTCTTTTAACCAAAATGGATACGACTTAAAGCTGTATATTTAAAAGAGTGTTATTAAGGTTTTATTAAGGTTATTAAATAGTACACACATGAAGTTATTAGATTGCTACGGGATCAATGTACCATGCTTGTGTTGAGTATAGTCTAACCATACGTATACGAGGGCTAAATTCGCAATATTTGCAATTTCAAACCCAATTAAAGGATAAATTTATAGGAAAAGTAAGACTTCAAGGGGGCGAATTTATAGACCTTTGCTTTAAACCCACCAAGGACTAATGAATTCTGACATAAGCTTTCGTCTGCCATTGAGCTATAAGGCCAATTCCCAAATCGGTGATTGGTAAGCACTATTTTTGGGTTGAATTTTTGGAGTCGTGATTAGTTTCATTCTTTCAGTCTGATTCAAGTGCAATTGACCGCGTAAAGTTTGTTCATCACATCTTGTTGAAAGTTAAGATGAAAAAAGTTTTAAGTATCCTTCATAATTAGTGAACAAATATAGCATCATTAGTCATCGCAATCGATATCACTTCAAAAGCAGCTTCCGTAATAATGGTGTGTTCTATATTTATGGAAATGAATGGTTCCGTTTCTTTAATCGCCACCCCAATTAAGGGACGGCTTTATCAGACATAAAAGGGCGAACTTTCAAAATCTGCATGTCATTGAAAAATACTTGAGACATTTAGGCTGGAAAAGATAAGAAAAGCGGACCAGTTTTCTATTTGCTTTTGTCTGGGTTAATTCAAAGAATCCTCCGAGCTTGTTCAAATTTGGACCCAATGCTGGAGCATTTGAAATTATTTTTTTGCAGCGTCACACATGATACCGGGGCTAAAATGGTGATTACCTCAAGACGGATTAATTATTTTACCCCCTAAAGCTGCTCAACTTTCAGGTACTCAAGCTCAGCTCATATAGAAGTAAATTTCTGTTCCATACTATCATTATGGTTACTTTTGATAAATTATTCATACTATCTACCTTGAAGGTGTTGCTTTTTAGTACAATTGTGGGCTGAAGAGCTTACTGTGTGTAAAAGTGTCGTTACAGGCAATTCCAGCCAAGATTATTCTCTCAAAATTATCCTGAATTATTTCCCCGATTTCCCCGTTTCTTTCTTAAACATTTTCCGTATACCCGATCACCGTAAGCGGATTTGGTGCTAATTACAAATTTATAAACAATGCTTCATTCTTACAGGTTGATGCTATTATCCCTTTTGCAATTATTCATCTCTGTGGTCTAAATCTTGATCACGTGAAAATCCTGTCCCCCGGGGAATAATCAGAAAGTCTTCACCCCGCCTAAAATTTACCCCATTACCATTTATTTGAGAAATCCCGTCGAGATTGATGGTTAATGATGGGATTGTCTGTTTTGCCATATTTGTTTACTTTTGTTTATCTCTGTTTGTTGCCAATGAATTTGGAGTGTGCCAAAAGCAGTCTGAAACTGATTCCGGATGACTATGACAAAGATCTTCGGCCAGGATTTATGGACGGTTAGTTGATTCATAGTTCTATCATAGATTGTCCTTATGATCAGAGCTCTGATCATGACATCTACTAGACATTGAATTGCTATGATTCAGTACTGATTTTAAATTTTACTATTAAAATTTCATGAATCAGTACTGATTTATGCTAGGCTATTGCAAAAACGAATGCATCGAGGTATTTCCATTTAACATGGTAAATAAAGTTTTTGGTTTTGAGTATTCGGTTGAATTATTTCGCAATATCGGCTTTAAATTTTGTTCTCAGTTATTAGAAAAATTATTCGTAAATTAATGGTATATCTGTTTTTACTGGTAAAATTTAACCCCAGCTTAAATGATAATTAAATGTTCAGAACAAGTTAATGGTGCATTTGCAGTTGCATTTGCAGAGGCTACAATTGCAGTTTACGAGATGACTGGGCGACATTAAGTGTTGCGTTCTTACAGCTGTAGGAACATATTCGAGATTGAATCAAATTTTATCCAAAATAGTTTTCGAATCATTTAAAAAGGCCAAAAATATAATAAACAATTTTGTTTCCATGAGTCTTAGCTCGGCCTAGAATTTTCGGGCAACCGAATGAAGATAACAAAAACTATGTGCAATTAATTTGCACAAATAGGGCTACTCTTGTTCTTATATCCAGCAACTATTAAAATGACTGTTTGTTTCACTGAAATTAGAAATTCAGTGAATTTAACTGTTTTCGAAATATCACCAACCGTATGCCGTATTTAAAATCAAGACAACCAGGCTCGTTGATGTGCGTTTGCATATATTGTTTCAACCACGCTCTCACCATTCACACTTTTTGCTTGATTATCTACCAAATGAGGAACAGATGGTCAAAACTCAAAAATTCACCTATTGTTCGAAAATAACTGATGTACGAACAAAAATTGCTTTAAGCTCAAACCAATAAATAATTACAATAATGTCCTTACTAGAGGGCCCATGGGACCTGCCATTAAAACGACTACGAGACAAGACAAAGAACAAAATCAAATATAAACAACAAGCATTAATTAATACCAAAATTCAACGATTTAAAGAAATAACTAATAGCACAGTCAAAAAGAGCATCTGATAAAACTAATGAAGAAACTTGTACTTTTGAGACAAGATATAGAATCTGCATTTAATTAACACTAGATAACAGTCAGAAGAAAAGCCCAAGTTAATAAAAGCTTCAACTTTTTTGGAAAGAATTGGTTTCAAAGTCAGCAAAACAGCTGTTAAATCATTGAATTGCTTCATTTATACCTCATTAAGACGCCATTGATGTCCATAGTTATCCAAAATAATTCATACAACTACAAAAAAACACGACAAAAACAACAAAAAATAATCAATTTTATTAAATTTTCCGAGAAAGCAGTTTCGTAGCCGTGTACAGTTTGATCTATTAAATAAAATTTTTAGATATGTTCAATTGCGCTTTTGTCAAGACAAACAATGTGATATATCACATGTCATTGATGAGACTACTTAACAATTAGACAAAAGAACCTAAGGTGCAAACTTACAAAAAGCAGTTAACTTTTTGAAAACAAAAAAAATTCATAAATAAAACTCGAAAGAACCATCAGCTAGCAACATAGATGGTCCTATATTCTCATTTAATAGCCCCATTGGAAGCCCTTGAGACTTCTTGAGACCTCTCGAGAAAATTCAAAAACTCAAACAATTATTCCGAGAAAACGATCTCAAGCCTTTCAAAACAATAACTGTTCACTATAAATGTTCTATATATATATATATATATATATATATATATATATATATATATATATATATATATATATATATAACGAATGTGTTTCTTTTCATTGCAATTGTTATCAGATGCAACTTCTCGCTAATAGGATTAGGTAACAAGTAGACAAAAAAGGAATAGAGCAAACTTACAAGTAACGTTAATTGTTTAGAAAATAACTATTATAAGTCATGCAAAGCATTAGCAACGGACAGAAATACTTAATTTGTTTTATCTATTTTATCGAAATAAATCATATAGATTTGACTTGAGGAGAATATGCCATACGTCAACAAAAAGAACCGAAAAAATCGACATATGAAAAGTTCCGCGAGAAAACGGTTACGATGCCGTGAAAACCTCAATTTGTTCATTAAAAATTAGCGATTTTCCATTGAAACTTCTTGCAACATCAATAGTTGGATATAAAAAGTGTTTTAAATGTAATTATTTTGTAAAGACAAAAAATAACTATCAAACTACGCAAAGATCTAAAAATCAAAGAAAAACTTAATAAAACATGTAGTATCAAAGACAAAGAAAGGTTCCGTTAAACACAAAGCCGCAATTATGACTAAAAAAAAGGGTCACAGGAAACGTAAGACGACTTCTCGACGTCGCCTTTGCTGACACTGGACTATAAGTTGGTTAACAAAAACAAGCTATAAAAAATAGTGCAGCAAAGATTTTTTCCTTTTAAACAAAAATTTTATATAATTTTAGCGGCCTTAATATTGCAACTGAAAAATACTAGATAGTATATGTTATGTCTTTTTATAAGGCCGATTGGACTTTTATTTAACGGGGCTAAGACATAAGACTGTATAATAACCACTAAAACTGACGGAACTCGAAGAATTTCTCCAATAATTTTACGCAGAAAGTGTGTTGAAGCCACAGAAACATAATGAGATTTTAGCTGAAATTGTAAAATGTGCTTTTTGGTTTTCCCATTTGACAAGAAATTCAGATTCATTAATAATTGGCCTTTGATTTGAACTAATTCTGATCTGAAAATAACAATAAAAGGACAAAAAATTCGTAATTTTTTTCCAAAAAGACAGCGCCCTCAAACAATCCGAATAATAGTTGGTTTGTAAGAATCCCCATTAGCGCAAAACTAGCCATATCAATGCTGCCCCTATTTTTCAAAGACGTATTTTTTCCGAGTTGTTTAGATATGACAATTTTGACAAACAACTGTCAAAAATAAATTATGTTTTTTGGTTATTTATCTTGTTAGCAAAAAACCGCAAATTTTTAATTTTAGAGAACCCTCCGAGGAAATGAAAGCAGACAAAATTTTCTTGGGAGATTCAACAGATTGCAAGAGCAATTTTTTTGTCTATACTTAACTCAATTTAAAACATAGGGGGCTGAATTTGCAAATTTGGTGCTATTTCCGTTGAGAAATATACTGATTTTAAAAAATTAAGCCACAATGTTCGTCGAAAAGTGGTTGAGAAGCTGAGATGGTTCAGCAATACTATTTTATCTTAAAAACTCAAAACCAATAGCTTTTTTTTTAAAAAAAATTCTACTCATTTTTAGCAAAATTGACAAAATTTTTTTGTGAAAATCCAGAAAATATGAACAGAAACAACGGAATTTAGTGAAATGACCACAAAAAATTTGGATAACTCCTTGGAAACAAGAAGTTTGAAACAAATTTTTTCAGTTCCAATTTTTTCGCTGGACGATTTTTTTTTAATAATAGCATTGAAAACTCTCTACGATGAATATATTGAGAATCAATTTCAAAGAAACGCATTTGAGTATATAGTTCGGGGTTGGAACAATTCGAGGTTGGAACTAAAAGTGGGGTTGGAACAATTAAGATCAAAATAAAAAAGTTGAAAATGAAGAAAACTGGGCACGATGACAATAAAACCTAGCTTAAATATAAAGAATGTGTATACTACTATCGTAATTACCAGTTGTAAGCAAAAAAACATGCTATTATTTCGGATTTGATTTCGGCTCATGAGTCTTTATAGAAAATACAAGATGAATTTAGCCTGGGCGGACTCTACGACCTCAATATTAATATAATGAGAAATAGATCCTCATAAAAAAACTTAAATTAATTTGGATATGCAAAATTTCAGAACTGATTTAATTTTTTACACTTGAATTTTACTGGTTCAGCGCTGAAATGGTCTGAGACTCAAGTCACTTATAATTCGGTGGCTGCAATTTTTCACTGATCATTTGTGAGGATCAAAAGTTGGATTCCTTTGGTGGTCTTTTAAACTATTAAAATTGTAAACTATTATTAATTTATAAACTGGATGCTTTTTGGATCTTTTTTGGATTCTTTTAGGCTGCTCTTTGGATGTTTTGCCTGACGATTAGTTTCTGGTCCCTGTCAATAAGTTAATTGTATTCTGTGCAAAAAGCAGAAAAGCCAGAAAAATTTTTGAATGAACTTTTTGTGGGCAATAATTGTGTGCCCTAGCAGTCAAAATGTGTTTGCAACAGCTACAAGGACACATTAAAAGCACTTTATGTACAATCCAAAAATGAATACCCATTATTTTTGAACGAATTCCTGGAAAAATTTGTTGAATATTGTTGGATTTCAGCTGAGCATTAACAATGAATTTGACTCGAGGAATACAATAATTCTTAATGTTTTTAAAAGTTTTTGCTGACGTCAAGATCAAAGGAAACTATAAACCTTTCGATAAAGTGAAGCCAACTGAACACGATGCGAATTGCTAAAAAAGCGTGTCTAGGAAGTTCCAAAATTTTAAGATTATTGTTTATAGATTTTTTTCACTGAAGCTAGCCACTGGATATGTGTGCACTGAGTTTACTTTTTCGGCCTCAGGTGTCCCACTGGTTTTTTTGTGAATTTGTCTTCTTGGTGGAACAATTTGACCGTCTGACTATACTTCAATTTTGTGGTTCGAAGATTATTTAGCATGAGTAATGCCAGCTTTATGTACAATGCTAGTTAATATCAACTGCCTTATAAAAAAAATGCCTTTGAAGTGGCTTTTATGTGAAAGGAAACATCAATTGCTCAGCAAAAGGTGTCTTATTACTGAAATTAAGCACACACTGAGGAAGCCAATGAAGCTAGGATTTTTTGATTATCATAAAAATAAACCCAAAGTACGCAATTAAAAATCAATAACAAGAATATAAATTGATTAACAATATGATCAAATTCTAGATAAATAGGGCCCTTCGTTCTGTCCGCCATCTCAACTCCTTTTTGCTACCCCAATCACCGCACTGAGGCGTGGGCTAGGCTTAAGCTAGCTAAAACCAGGCAAACTAAACGCTCGCCTCTTTTTCTAGTGCAATTTGTTGGCGATTTTTAAGGTTTGTATTTTCTTCATTGTGCGATTGAATGAAATAAATTAAACTGAAATGGATTACACTGAAATAAACAAATACAAAGTCGATCCCTCGATTTTTGTTGTTTTCTATTGAATAAAGAATTGTTCTCTTTCTTATTGACATCTCCAATGAACGTATTTGTCAATAGAAAAAATTCTTTTTGATTATCAAAATATCAAAAATAGTCTGTTGAATCTTTATGTGTATATGAGTACTGGAAAAAAGTTACTGTATTTCTGATTCGGTCATTCCTGGATATTTTTGTCATTTTGTAGGACCCTCGTTTTGTACTGGCTTTTTTTTCAATTTCGTGAGATAATATTTGCATTAGTATGGTTAACGAAAAACCCAATATATTCATTCATTTCATAAAAATTGATGTCTGCAGTATTAAATACATCTAAAGAAAAGCCAATTCTAAAATTACTGCTGATGAAAAGAAAACCCAAGTGCTGAGAAAAAATTATTTACTTTACCATCAGTGCCTTTTTCTGACTCAATGGATTAATTTAGACAGCTTTCCATGAGAAGCGTCGTGGTCTTCACTTTCAAAAAAATTCTTCTTAAGCAGACAGGGCTTTTGCTATCAGCTGGGCCACATCAGGCTCTAGATGTGTCTCTGATCTGAATGCTGCTTTGTTGTTGCCACTTCGCAGAGCCAACATCTCGCAGTAAATAATACAAAACATTGAAAGAAAAAAATGCGCTCGATATGGTCTCTGATCAGACCCAATTGCTCTTGAAATTTTTTCTGATTAGACTAATGTGCGCTTGAGTCCGTCTCTGATCAAACCAACCCAGAGGGAAGTGACCTCTGATCAGACCAACGGCAGACCGAAGTGACATCTGACCATACTATTGCGCGCTCGAACCAAATCCCCGACCCTCTAACTTTGGTCTGGAAACACACCGTGGTGTGGGGTCGGACTTGGGTCTGATCAGAGGTCACTTCCATATGCCACCTCAACCTGGGATACAATTTCCATGTAGAACTTCGAATTCAATGTATGCATATTTTTCTCTTTTTTCACTTTCCTTAGCGGGACTGTCTTTTTCAGTTTCTCATACAAAATAACGTTGCAGAATATATATAATTAACAAAATATTTTATATTACAGCCGGATTATACTATAACAGTTTTTCTGTACTGGACTAGTAACGGATACAATAATTTTTGAGTTGTAAATTATATGAAAATTGTTCACTGCTTTCTAAATAAGCTGCACTGATCTGAAAATCTGAAACAGGGACCTCATAAATGCGTGAACATACATTACGTTCCAACCACTCTTATCCAAGTTTGTGTTAAAAGTGTACAACAGTCACTCAGATAAATAGCGTTTCGGAAGGCTGCATAGAGATTACTCAGTTCTCATGAAGTCTGAAAATAAATTTGCTTTATATTCAGAGTAGTCAGATCTCCAATTGGAGTAAAAAATGTGGTTATTTGGTTATCAGAAAATTGTATACTAGAATATTCGACATTTTTAGCTCCACATTATCTCAAAATTCATTTTTAAGACAATTGTTTTAGCTCATGTTTTGTGTCTAGCTTGAAGTTATTTTTTGATGCTTCAAAATAATTTTAAAGTGTTCTTTCAAAGACCCTAAATTTTTCCGAAGTCCGAAGATATC
Organism: Convolutriloba macropyga; assembly: GCF_964194025.1. Taxonomy (NCBI): domain Eukaryota; kingdom Metazoa; phylum Xenacoelomorpha; order Acoela; family Convolutidae; genus Convolutriloba; species Convolutriloba macropyga. Next base: position 29,429,139 of record NC_134474.1, on the reverse strand, counting down.
CGAAGTCCGAGATAATGTCCGAAGTCTCAAACAACTTCTTATAAACAGAACTACTTAACTTCACGGACTTTCTGGAAGGATATTAGCAGGAGTTAGACGTTTACTGAAAATAAATTCTAAACTACTCCATAATCTTTTTAAAATAAAAATAGCTAAACTGATCCTCAAAGAGTTTTTTTAAAAAATATTTTCATAAAAAAGCTACAGCATACGCAATTGATCAAGTCAATAGAAAAATCTTTTCATAAATTTGAATTGACTCCACAAGTTTTTGCCGCATGCTGCTCTTGCGTTCCCTTTGAAAATGCACAGTTTAAAGTTATATTTGATGAGTTGTTTTGGCTATTTGAATCTGACGTTTTGAAAGGATCCAGGACGTTCTTTTGTAGCAGTTTACTTGCATTTTTTGAAATTTGGACTGCGTTTCAAATGTGTTTTACATTTCTTCCTTTAGATTTCGTAATTTTAACTTTTTGAACACAAATCAGACAAAGATCAGCCGCAGACACTTTTAATTTCCCTGTTTTATAATTCAACGTATACAAATTGCAATAATCGCAAAAGAAATATAAAATTTTGCCATAATGCAAAAGTTATTGTCGTGTTAAGTTGATTACGTTGCAATGTACTTATTTGCAAAATTATTGTAAGCATTTTGCAGTAAAATAATTTAATGTCAAATTGTGAAGTTTTTCAGCCATTTAATATTTGTTCTGACTTCCATTATCTATCAGATAAACTTCGCCAGTATAATATAAGTTATACTGGTTATAATATTTTATGTTCTGAACTATTAGCATATAACTTCAGCATAAACTTGATAGGATTATCTCTCAAGATGTATACTTATCCTGCAATAATTTATCTTGCAACTTTGTTTCTGCTCCTTTCATGTTATGTAATTCAATTAGTAAATGCTAGGTCAAATTTCACTCCTCTATTGACATTTTCTTTCAAAAAATTATGACCGATTTAAATTTTTGTGTCTAATCCCCCAACAACTTTTCCAGCAACTTTTATCGAAAAATTTTTGGTTTCCTAATGGCTTTGAGTTTTGTCTCAGCTTTATCATCAATGTCAAGCTAAAAGTTTTTGATTACTCATTTCTGTTATCTTTTTATTTCTAACTGATTTGAGCTTTTTGATTCATAAAATTTTTTTTAATTGCGTCTAATTTTATTATTGTAAACATCCTTTAAAAGCTCAAATCTTTTTCTTGCAAGATGATAGAAGGAAATCTTGTAAAAAGATCCATCGTCTTGCACGATTTTGCCTGAGTCTTGCATGATATTTTTTTCCTTCGACTTTTGTTTTTGACTAATTTTAATATCTGCTGTTACTGTTGACTTAAAGAAGTAGTTTTTTTTGAATTTTACTGACATTGCTGTTATACAGATTAAAAGAAGCCCTCACTCTAAGAGTTTGTCTTCACACAGCTCTGATTTTAATTTGTGTTATAATTACTAAGGGTAATAAAATGTTAGTTAAGTTAAAGATTCCTATATGGTGTCATCAGACACTATAAATTAATCTGGTCAATAAACACCAACAATTAAGCTTAAAAGCGCAACTAAAATAACTAATTGTTCTCGCAGTCACGTCACCCCGAATTTAATCTACTCTAAAGCACAACAATACAATTACATGCAGTATTAATTTTCCACACTTCAGCCAGTTCACCCCAATTTTAATTTTTTAAAATCCAGTTGGTGAAACTTAGCGAATCAATTTGCTTTGGCGACAAACCCTATTTTAATTCAAATCTTCTTTTCAAATAGCTCTGCTTGGATAATTTTTAACTCCAACCAGAATGAAGCAATCAGAATAATATCCCTACAAAATACTCAAAATTACAGCGCTTTTTATATGAAATTATCTGGAATTAAGTACTCAAATCGGATATTGCTAAAAAGAGTTGAACCTTTTTAATGTTTTTAGAACTTTAAAATTATGCCTCAACGGAAAAATTTTTGTCGTGTTTTGTTGATTACGTTCAAATGTTGTGGCTTTTATTCGCAATCGGATATTGCTAAAAAGAGTTAGACGTTTAATGAAATTAAATTCCAAATTACTTGTTAATCTTTTTTAAATAAAAATAACTGAACTGATCCTTAAAGAGTTTTTCAAAATATAATTCAATAACAAAATGTACAGCATAAGCAATTGATAACGTCAAGAGAAATATCTTTACACAATTTTGAAGTCAATCCAAAACTTTTTTTCCTACCTCATGCTGCTTTGCATTCCCTTTGAAAATTTACAGTTTTCAGTTATAGTTGATGGTTTTTATTGGCTATTTGTTTCTGATATTAGTCGTTTTGAAAGGATTCACAACGTTTTTTCTGTAGCAGTTTGTTTGCATTTTTTGAAAGTTACATTGCGTTTCATTTTTTTCACATTTCTTCGTTTAGATTTCATTTTTGTTTTTTGAACACCAATTAAACAAAGAACAACCATATGCACTTTTAATTTGCCTTTTTTATAATTCAACGAGTACAAAACGGAAAAATTGAACCTTTTTAATGTTTTTAGAACTTTAAAATTATGCCTTAACGGAAAAATTTTTGTCGTGTTTTGTTGATTACGTTCAAATGTTGTGGCTTTTATTCGCAATCGGATATTGCTAAAAAGAGTTAGACGTTTAATGAAAATAAATTCCAAATTACTTGTTAATCTTTTTTAAATAAAAATAACTGAACTGATCCTTAAAGAGTTTTTCAAATTATAATTTAATAACAAAATGTACAGCATAAGCAATTGATCACGTCAAGAGAAATATCTTTAAACAATTTTGAAGTCAATCCAAAACTTTTTTTTCTACCTCATGCTGCTTTGCATTCCCTTTGAAAATTTACAGTTTTCAGTTATAGTTGATGGTTTTTATTGGCTATTTGATTCTGATATTAGTCGTTTTGAAAGGATTCACAACGTTTTTTCTGTAGCAGTTTGTTTGCATTTTTTGAAAGTTACATTGCGTTTCATTTTTTTCACATTTCTTCGTTTAGATTTCATTTTTGTTTTTTGAACACCAATTAAACAAAGAACAACCATATGCACTTTTAATTTGCCTTTTTTATAATTCAACGAGTACAAAACGGAAAAATTGAACCTTTTTAAGGTTTTTAGAACTTTAAAATTATGCCTTAACGGAAAAATTTTTGTCGTGTTTTGTTGATTACGTTCAAATGTTGTGGCTTTTATTCGCAATCGGATATTGCTAAAAAGAGTTAGACGTTTAATGAAAATAAATTCCAAATTACTTGTTAATCTTTTTTAAATAAAAATAACTGAACTGATCCTTAAAGAGTTTTTCAAATTATAATTTAATAACAAAATGTACAGCATAAGCAATTGATCACGTCAAGAGAAATATCTTTACACAATTTTGAAGTCAATCCAAAACTTTTTTTTCTACCTCATGCTGCTTTGCATTCCCTTTGAAAATTTACAGTTTTCTGTTATAGTTGATGGTTTTTATTGGCTATTTGATTCTGATATTAGTCGTTTTGAAAGGATTCACAACGTTTTTTCTGTAGCAGTTTGTTTGCATTTTTTGAAAGTTACATTGCGTTTCATTTTTTTCACATTTCTTCGTTTAGATTTCATTTTTGTTTTTTGAACACCAATTAAACAAAGAACAACCATATGCACTTTTAATTTGCCTTTTTTATAATTCAACGAGTACAAAACGGAAAAATTGAACCTTTTTAAGGTTTTTAGAACTTTAAAATTATGCCTTAACGGAAAAATTTTTGTCGTGTTTTGTTGATTACGTTCAAATGTTGTGGCTTTTATTCGCAATCGGATATTGCTAAAAAGAGTTAGACGTTTAATGAAAATAAATTCCAAATTACTTGTTAATCTTTTTTAAATAAAAATAACTGAACTGATCCTTAAAGAGTTTTTCAAATTATAATTTAATAACAAAATGTACAGCATAAGCAATTGATCACGTCAAGAGAAATATCTTTACACAATTTTGAAGTCAATCCAAAACTTTTTTTTCTACCTCATGCTGCTTTGCATTCCCTTTGAAAATTTACAGTTTTCTGTTATAGTTGATGGTTTTTATTGGCTATTTGATTCTGATATTAGTCGTTTTGAAAGGATTCACAACGTTTTTTCTGTAGCAGTTTGTTTGCATTTTTTGAAAGTTACATTGCGTTTCATTTTTTTCACATTTTTTCGTTTAGATTTCATTTTTGTTTTTTGAACACCAATTAAACAAAGAACAACCACAGGCACTTTTAATTTGCCTTTTTTATAATTCAACGAGTACAAAACGGAAAAATTGCACCTTTTTAAGGTTTTTAGAACTTTAAAATTATGCCTTAATGGAAAAATTTTTGTCGTGTTTTGTTGATTACGTTCAAATGTAGTTGCTTTTATTCGCAAAATTAATGTTAATATTGCAAGATGTTGCAGGAAAACCATTCAAAGGCAAATTGAGTATTTTTCAGCCATTTAATATTTGTTCGGATTGCCGTTATATATCAGATAAACTTCGCCAGCATCATAAAAGGTATTTTCAATAATGTTGGTGCTGATTGTATTATGTTCTGAACTAATAGCCTATAACTTGAACTTGACTTTTGAAGATAGACGTTTGTCTGGTAAGATCATATCTCAGGATGTATACTTATCTGGCAGTTTTATATCTTGCAACTTTGTTTCTGCTATTTTTATGTTATGTAATTCGATTAGTAAATGCTAGATCAAATTTCGCTCCTCTATTGACATTTTCTGGCAAAAAAATACAACCGATTTAAAATTTTGTTTGTATTCTTCCAACAATTTTTTCCAGCAACCTTTTTCAAAAATTTTTTGGTTCCCTTTTACTTTTGACATTTGTCTCAGCCTTATCATCAATGTCAAGCTAAAATTTTTCGATTACTCATTTCTGTTATCTTGTTATTTCTGACTCATTTGAGGTTTTTAATTCATACCAAATGTTTTTAATGCGACGAGAGGAGTGCTGCAAAATTATTTTATGCCAAAATCAACAAATCGATTTTCTGAAAGTTCAATTCTATGTAAGTTTATTTATTAATAAATAGCTCTGCTTGGATAATGAATAATTTGAACCAGGAAGAAGCAACCAGAATAATGCTCCTTACATAATTATTTCCAAAATTACGGCGCTTTCGATACGATTTAAAAGTGCTAAGAAATTGATTCTAATGTGAGTGAGTTCAATAATTATCATTTATCATTTTTGCATTCATCGTTACAATTAATTGTGTAACATAAATCATGAATCGCATTAGTTGTGTTAAATGTTCTAAAATCAAGTTTAATGCAATTTAATTTTTCAGCACAGCCTGTCAACACCATCGAGTTCATAATGCAGATAGTTATGATATCTCAAATAATTGACTATAAATCTTTTCGTCACTTTGGTTATCTTTCAAAATCAACTCTCTAAAAACTAGCCCCTGTTTTTTAATTTGTGACAAATTAAAATGCTTTTCTTTTACACAACTTTTGCGTATAAGAGCTTACCATTTGGTATACGTTAGCAAAATTTAAATTAGACAAATCGAAGCGAAGTCAATCCAGAATTTATATATCTTGCAACTGGGGCGATCGAACTCAGACAGGGAAAACTGGAGCCATTTTTTATGTAAGGGGATGTTATCCAACAGTTGTTATTCCATTCTTTTATGCCATGCTTTATAACTTTTTGAGTGTTTGGAAAACCTTAATTTTTTCAGTTCACCGATTAGTTATATTACGCATTTTATTGCCCCACATGTAGAGTTATATCGGTTGGGAAAAAATCAGTAAAAGTCAGTTAGCGTAAAGTTTTTTAAGCATTGCTGAAAATTTTCAGCTTTTATGCATTCGTGATTTTCTTCAATTTTATGAGAGCCATGGCCCTTAGCGCCTTTTGAAGCTCCCTTTCGAGCCGCCCTTGGGGCTATTTTTCGTCTGACTTCCAGCCCCATTTTGGTTCAACAATTTATGAATTCCTTCAGGGTTTGAAGTCTAGCATTCGAGGGGGGAGGGGAGGGGGTTAAAACCAGATGCGCGTCCTGCTGCTTTGCAAAACGTCATCAAAGCTGATGGAGTAAATTTTTGAAGGAGATTTAATTTGTCACCCAATCTGCCTCGGGTAAAGGCAGAGGAAATCTAATCTAACTTGAAATGTAAGGGTGGAACCCTACATCTTACAATCGATATACTCTGGGCAATCTGAAAATTGGTAGCAATATCAGACGAAATCTCCTGAGGCTACGATTAAATTGTGTTCAAGATATTTTTAGTTTTTCCTTCATTTTCTAAAGGCTCGATTGGCAAAAACCGATAAATTGTCCTTCTTTCACAGTTTTTGTGCGAGATTATCGGTTTATACCACTTAGAATACAAATCTATCAGTTACATCTTCTATTGATTTTATCTATGAGGGATGAATGTAACCTTAATTCAGATTATTGTTCACAATTTTATCAGCTCAAGTGAACAATTGAGCTCCTTTAATTGAGAGCTACTTTTGATGGCCGTACATTCTAATCTATCCACTTATCAAATTATTGTAAATTATTTATAAATTTGGAGATAACCTTCGCGCTTATAGTTTTAGACAATTTGAATTCAAGACGCTGAGCAACATAATTCTTACTGACGTTCTGACCGCAAATTAGCAGAATTTTAGTATTTTTTATTAAGATTAGTTGCTTTAAGAGTTTTTTCCAATCTGAATTAGGCAAAAAACGGATAAAACTGATCTAATTCTTTTCCTCGTTCAGAAGAAAGCAGAATCGACGGCATGAAGTATTTTTTGAATTCAAAAATTGAAAGTTGATTTTTCTGCGAAGGGGGCATGAGTCAGGTTTGATGCTGTGCGGAAGGTAAGGTACAGTAAATATTTTTAGTTATAGATCAGAATTTACTTCCTGAATAACCCGAATAACGTCAAAATAGCCGGGAAAACTTTAAAAATAGCCAGAAAATGTTAAAAATAGCTAGGAAAACGTCAAAATAGTCACAAATACGTAAAAAATAGCTGAAAAAGGCAATCAGGTGTCAAATAACGCTACAAACGAAGCTGTCAGCTTAGTTTATCTTTCTAGAGTTTAGGTAACGCTCTGCTAACCACTGATTCTGTTTTGGATGAGGGGGCCTGGGAGTATCAAGGGCACCCCCACGATGCTTCCTCTTTTAACGATTTTGTGCCTCGAGTTTTTTTCGACATTTTGCAAAATTTGAAAAATCAAAAAGTGTCGATTTTAGACTGAAATTTTGCTTGAAACAACCAATTCCAACTCCCTGGTTCCCATTTCGACCTCGCCCGGTCCCCTCATATCAATTGGTGTCAGTTTTCAGGGTCCCCAAGAAAGTGACTAAAAACTATTGCAAAAATTGTGGCACCGTACAAAATTTTTCGAATGTCGTTTTTTCACTCGAATCTTTTTGAAAAGTTAGTTTTGACTTTAGAATCAACTTACACAAGACTTGCCAGACTTGTAATACTTGTATTAAGACTTGCCACTACTGAAAAACGATGTAAGATTTGCATTTAGACTTGCCTATTACTGATTTAGACTTAGAGTTCGGTACAGGACTTCAATTTGAAAAGATCATTCAATCAACAAATTTGCAGTAATCTAAATCAAATCTCAGTGGAAATGTTTGCCTAATCTCTATCTTCGCACCTCAGTCTTTTAAGGTTGCGGGGATAGATAAATATTTGATTCTTTTATGATAAAAAACATAAAAATATCTATTTAAATACGAATTTTTTGTTAATTGGAAGCCATTCTGTAACAACTCGAAATTTTTCAAGGATATTATAAAAAATCAGAATGATATGAAAAATTTGCGAAAGGGGTACTTTTTATTGTCTCCTCCTATAACATTTCAGAAAAATCAAAATGAGTTAATAGGAACTGATACAACAAAATGTGCCGACAAAGACCATTTCAATTAAAAATTTCATTTGTAAATAAAGAACTGAAAAAGTACTAATAATAGACTTGAGGATTGTAACGACAACAATATTTAACAGACATCAAAAAATGTATGCAGCACGCAGTTATTAGATGGTATTGACGACTGATTTTCTCAACTATACGGCAGACGGGACTTTTCTTTAATGGAACTAGGTATTAAGTCGTAGACAAAAAGAAATAATGAGGCAGAAATCAATAATCAGACCTTATTTTTAAAAACGTTTCATATCTTCAAACGTCTTAAAAGCCCATAGCCTTCACGAAAACAATTCTTGATAAACTTATTAAAAGTCATTACAAAAAGATCTTTGCTCAGATTAGGCCATAAAAACGTACTAAAGTTGTAGAAAGACTAACAAATTGCGAAAACAAAAATTTTTAAAGCCATTAAAATAATTAGCTTTCATTTGAATGTTGTTTCTGTTATTTCAATTGTTATTTTTAGTAAATTAAAATTATACTGAACGGTTAAATGATTTCAAATTAATCTTGTTTGAAAATCATTGGGATCTGTTATTACGCGAATATGCTAAAAAACAGAAAAAGAAACAAATAATGACCGCTCTCAAAACTTTTACGAAAACGCATATAGGCAACCAAACAATACATGAGTTATGATATAATATTAATTGAAAATGAATAATATCAAACACTGTTCGCTATAAAATGACTGCATCGAGAAATAACATTGATTCAATTCTCAATTCGAAGCTTTTAAGACTACAAGAAAACTTTAAAAAATATTAAAAAACAGCAAAGTAAAAAAATCAGAAAAAAGTATCGGAGCCATTAAACGGTAAACTTTTCAGTTGAAACTTTCTATTTATTATTATTTTTTAACAGAAGGGTGATGTTTTTTTTTGTTTTTAAAAATATGGCTTCAAAAAACTAACAGATATGAACAGGTATATAAAACCACGAATTTTTTGAAAAAACACTTTATATCAAAGACATTTATTTCAATAGATTTCAACGGAAGTCAATATATACGCTAAATTATGCCCCGATGGGAAGACTTTGTTTTTTGTCATTCATAAATTATCAGTAAGACATCACAATAAGTCTTATGACAATGAATACAACAACAAATACAGGCAAAAACCAAAAGATCAAAAGAAAAGTGCTAGAAGAAAGATTCGAAGCCATTTAAAGCATACACTTTTCTCCGAAAACCCTTCTCTGTGATCCACTGAACAACTGTTTTAAGCGAATGGCAACTGTCAGTAGTGCGATAGTGTTTTAAGAATTCAAAAAGAACCAAAGTAATGAAAAATATCCAAAAAGTAAAAAAATATATGAAAATTCATGGAATCGAGGTAATAAAACCATATGTTAGAAGTCGAAATCTCAATCCAAACAATTTTTGGCTGCATTAGAAAAGAAGGAGGTCCTGTGATTTTTGACGATGACTTACAGTTCAAAAAAAATAAGTTGGGGTCTGTTAATTTTCCAAAAAAATTGGAAAATTTATTTTTAATGTCTTAACAGCCATTAGCTGTCTACTCAAAGCACTAGATAGAATCACTTAACGCTCATTAGCCAGCCTAGTTCACTTTTAGTCAAGGATTTTATGCCATAGGACTATAAAATTTTAGTAAAAACCTCAAAACGAAAATCCTAAATTCATTAAAAACTACGAAAACTCAGCGTAGAAGCCAAAAGAAAAAAAAGAACGATTACTAGAAAACGGATTTTTGTTCATTGGGCTTCATTTGACTGTAAGTGAGGTTTGTAATTAAAGGAATCTCGATATGAAAAGTGACTAGTCTATAAGTGACTTTAAAAAAACCAAAACAGCAAAAATTTTTATAAAAAAACAGCTCTCTAATCTAATTCGAGTTTTTTTTATAGAAAACTTACCCATGAGACCAAAACCAGCATTTTTTTTGCCTTTCATCTATAAGGAGTGCATAACTGTTTCATTTAGTAGCATGAAATGTTATCTTGAATTAATAGTTGTACAGAAAGAAATCTTATTTTGAACGAAAATATGACAAAAGTGAACAAAATCATGCCAAATGTCCTGTGTTCACACAAAACTTTAAAACTCGATAACTCCTCGAAAAAGCGAAATTCAACAAAATCTTTTTAATTTCGAATTCTACGCTGGACGAGCATTTTAATGATACCACCCACATTTCTGAGTAGTACATTACATCTTTCTCTTCACAAACAGAAATAAAACACTTTAGCGGTGACTTGCAGAGCAGTATAAACTATGCGTGAGTCTGTCATAAGCGACAACTCTCACCAAAAGGATTTCTCTCAGTATGTTTCCTCTAACGTTGCGACGCTTTAAATTGAGCTGAACTGTGATACTGTAATCTTTAGTTTCTTTTTTGAAAAAGCAATTGCTTTTTTTTCTTGGAATTTATTCTCCGGTAACATTGAAACAAGTTTTTTTCATGGTAATTTGTTTTTTGTCTGCTGTCATTTTTTCCCACTTATCATTACCATTTTTTAATCTGAATAGCTTTTTAAATCTGATTGCGTACATGAGAATACATAATTTGATGATTATTATAGCACCAATTTAGGGATCAATTGGAACCCTTTCAATTTCAATCACTGACTCCTATGACGGTTTTTATTAAATAAAAGCCGTTACTCTTGGACCAGGATGCAAAATGTAATAGGTGTTTCTTTTTTCAACAAAAAATTTCTCTATAAAATTTTTTGGTCTTATGCATTTCATCGGCAACTCTATCAGTTCACTTGTGTGTTGAAGCCGCTGATATTGAGCAGAAACTGAAAGAAGTGCACAAAGAGAAAATAGTTTTTGAAATAAAATGAATTCAAAATGGCAAAAATTGGCAGAAATGCGATTGATCATCTTTCTTACTGCTAAAAATTGGAGCCTGAAAACAGTTCGCGATTAATTTCATATGAGATTTTTTATGTTTTGACGGAGGAGCGGAAGTTTTGACAGACGAAAATTCTATAAAAAGCAGATTTGCGCCCCTTCTTAAAAATTATTATCGCGAAGTCACTGAGATCAATTTTAGTTCCGCCTGTCATTAAATTAAAGTTTTATAATTACTTTAAAACAGTGACGTTTTGGCCACTCATTGGACATTTTTAACATATTTAAGCAACAAATGAAGAAATTTGAATAAGATATTATGAAAGCTGAAAAAAATAGTGGATTTTTGTACGGAATAAGATGTATTTGATAACCTGTATTCCCTTCGAAATTAAATATTTTAATCTAAGTTGTTTAGTTAACTGAGCTTAACATTGGCGTTTGATCGGGAGTCCAACAAAATAAGTTTCTCAAAAACTGATATCAACTAGTTACGAAACAACACTATCTTTACACAAAAATCAAGACACTACTCCATTTGAAACTCAGAAACAAATTTAATTAAAATAGTAGGTGAAATAGTTTTCTTTCATGATTCTCAAAACAAGAACAATTTTTTCTGGTCAGTTTCGCACCAATTATCTGTTCAGCTCTGTGGAAGTTTAGACTAGAAAATATCAATGCTCTCTCGATGACAGTACCGAGATTTATTGAAATTAAAAATGCAGATAGAGAATAAAAATGTTTCTCCAAATAAAAATTATTAAGAGTTTTGAAAAAATTCTCCTTATTAAGAGGTGAGGAAAATTTTCGATTTTATTAATGATGTTTGTAGAAATTTACATGCAAAAACGGTTCGATTAGAAACATCATTTGCCTAAAAGTATCATTCACTAAATTACTTTGAAGTTCAGTTTGATACTTTTTTTCTGCTATTTTTTTACATAGTTGAATTTATTGTTTCAACATTTTTTCGAAATTGGGGATTATATATGCAAGGCTGGCTCTGGTTTTTTTCTTCAGTCAAATTTTCACTTTTTGTTTACTCATCGTAGCCAAAAAAGGGAAAAACTACAAAAAATATCGCAGATTGACACCCCCCAATCCCATCATGTTCATTCCAATTTTTCCTTTCCTCCAATTTTCCTTCCAAATTTTCTATTTTTCCTTCCAAATTTTCTATTTTCAGAACGAGGCTTTGCTAAAAAAATTTTTATCTCATGAACAGGAAATTTGAACAGGCTGTAAAAAAATTAAAGCACGTTTAGTTACTGTTCTAAAATTTAGTATAAATTATCCGAGTTTTATAGTAGTTTTGAGGTCTTGCAGCTAATTTGCTAAATTTTGAGCCAATTTAGCGATTATTTGGCCATCCATTTGTTTAATTGATTTCTAATGCAATTGAAGGGATGTTTTTGGCTCTGAGTAATTTTTAGTGACAAGGTGATTTTTGTGGTTCAAGGAGGTGATTTCGTTGAGAATAAAGACAGAAAATTTAATCTTGTAAATTTTTCTTGATAACGTTCTCCAATTTTTCAGTTTTTTTCAAAAAATAAATTTGGAGCAAGACATTGCTGGTCTGTTGTTTCGTGAGTAGTTCGACTGTTTTGATTGCATAGAGAAAAAATTGACGATAGATGTACTTGTAGTATCTAAAGAAGTAATTGAAAATTTCTAATTATAGGGATGAGTTGTTTTTTTGCGAATATGTTGTGTTTGTTGACTCATTCTTGAAAGTTTTTCTGCTGGTTGAGAGCTTTTTTTACAAACCATTTTTTTTCCGTACCGAAAACAATTTCTGAGAAAAAAGATTTCAGTCAATTTAGAGCCCTATAAACTTCAAAAATCAACTTTGAAAATGTAGAATTAAAAGCAGCAACTAAATTCTTTTCTAAACTCTACCATTTTTTTCGAACATCCTCAAAAATGAGTTCTTTTAAAACTCTGGAGACGTAATAAAGACCGGGTTTATGAAATGGACATCAAATCAACCAAATTTATTTTGAAAAGTAAAATCAAAAAATCTTTTTTGTCTTTTTAGTTCTCATTATGTCGTCAGAGCTTACGCTAATCTACTCATATAAAACAATACAGAACGTTTTGTGACAAGATTAGTTTTTGGAATACCAGTTTGTTAAACTTAACAAAATTGTAAATAATTTGTTTTGAAAATCACAAAAAAGTACTTTCATTTCTCTGTAAATTTTGCGCTTCAAACTGAACCTTTTCAGGTTTTGAGCTTTTCTGTTATTTAAAAACCAAAAAATTTAATGACGGTGAAACTCTACATATAAGAAACAAAGATTTTTGTGACTGATTTTTTATCTGAGTTCCATTTTTTTAAATTTCCTATTTCTTTAAAAATAATCGTGCTTAAGAGAAGGAAAGGGCCAAAGCGTCAAATTTACTGTTAACCGAAATTTCCAAACGCTACTAAATGTGAGTCTTTAAGGACAGCTTGTAACTTTTCTCTACTTATGTTTCTTAAATTTACTGGTAACACGTCTGCGGTGTCTAAAAACACGATAAGGCCGATAATGCTCGTGAAACAACAAAAAAGACAAAATAATTTGAAAAACCCGAGAAAGCTCATTTCAAATTTAGTGTTAGTTTTGCAATTACCAATGCAATTGCCTCCATATATAGTTTTCCAGAAAAACGGTTCCAGACTTAATTGAACGGCAAAGAATCTTGAGTAAAGGTCACATGCCAAAAACAAAACCTTTTAAATTTTTTTCGTTGTCGGTGTTGGCATTTTCGTTTTTGCGTCTGTGTGAGTTGGCACCTGTGTTTTTGCATGTATGTGTATGCGTGTAATGTATGTAAGAGTGTGAGAGGTAGTGAAAGAGTTAGTATGAGAGGTTTAGTTCAGTTAAAGGTCAGATAAAAATAGAGTGAAAAAAACCGTCAATTTCGCCTTTAAAAATGTCGTGTGCTTTATATGTGTGTTTCAGAACTCTCTGATAACAAATCTGCAAGATTTTTTTTAAACAAGTGATTGTCCCAGTTTGCTCTTGAAATGTTAATATTGACTGAAATTTTTCAAAAAGTTCAAAAATTTGATTTCAATTTTAGTGCCAGTTTTGCGAATGCCAAGACAAGTACCTCACAAGTTTACACCAATCCTCCAGTAAAAAACAATCAAGACTTCAAAGAAATGAAACAAAATTTAAGAAACGATCATATGCCAGAGAAAAATTTGCAAAACGTTTTTTTGGTGTCGATATTTGTTTTTGTGTGTTTGTTTGTGTGAGTGGGCGCTTCAGTGGGTGTATGTATGTTTGTTCGTGTGTGAAGTGTGCGATTTGTCTGTAGGAGAGCTAGAGAAAGAGAACGAGAGTTTGTATTTGAGTGGAAGTTTAAGAGGGTTGGTTCCTTTCGAAAGTTAAACGCAAAAATAGGCTGAGTGTAAAAACCGTCAGATATCCTGATTAACTTAGAAGAATTACTAAATAGTGGGACAAACTGCGGATTTCAATAATTCCAAAACCAAATTTTTTGAAAAACTTCAAGGAGTTATCTTTCAAGATTTAGTGTCAAAGTTGCTTTCAAAAACAAAAATGCCTCAAAAGGTCCACATTTAGTTTTTCCTCCAAAAAAAACCAAGAAGACCTATATGAACAGAGACGAAGCGTTAGTTTTGACCAGTCGCCAAAGATTTATCAACTAGTTTTTTTGTGTTTTCCTTTGTATATATGTTTGGGTGTTTTTTGTGTATACGTGTGTTTGTGTGTGAGTTTGTTTGGTTTTCCTGTGTCGGTGATTTTCAAATTGTTCTGCACTTATGTTTCTTGAATGAGATGAAGGATTTTCGTTTTTGCCTGCATATTTTGGGTTCAAACAGTCCAAATTTCTGCATATGCTTCCAGATAATTCCTATTGGTCTCTCTGGCAGAATTCAAAAGTTGTGGTTGCAAACTTGAGAGGTATGTTGGAACATTCTGTTCTACGCACAGACTCGCACGAGCCGTTTTGTTTGATTACGTTATACTGCTGGTCCGTACATTAGATACTTAAACGACGGGGTTAATCGCGGGACCACATGTATAACTTGAGAGTTCAACCCCTAGTTCTACTCTTGGTATATAGTTAAGTATTAAAGAAAGTTAAATGCAAATATGAATTAATAAGTTATGTTAAACAGCATCAATTATGAACCGAGCATGAAGGGATAGAATAGTTAAGTTATTAAGAGTGAGATAGTACAAGTTAGCACAGGTTGAAATATTCTAAGTTAACTTGTAACTTAGATAGAATTTAAGAGATGTTAAATTATAACTTAGAGTAGTTAAGTTGAACTTACCTGATTTCCAAATTTGTGCTAAGTTATTATTTTATGACTAGAGAGTTCTTAGTTAAGAACAAGTCACAAAATATTCTAAGTTAGAAAAATATCTCAAGTAAGCTGAGATTGAGCAAGGGAGCAATACGGGAGTATGATTTTAAATCAGAAGTTATCAGGGACCAAAAAGTGTTGGTGGTTGAGCGTGCAAGCTCCTTTTATACTTGCGGACACGTGGTTCTCTAGTATCCTATTGGATAGAGATAACGAGTGTCGACAGTGTTACCAAGGTTAACTCGGTGTTATCTGTGTGGCGTGATAATATCACGTCATAGTATTCTCAGTTTTAGTTAGTGATCTTAAAATAGTAGCTTATTCAAAACTACTTAGTAATTTGTTCACACGACAAAATGGACTTTGTCCAAATCAAGTTTGTGCTTCACGCACTATAACGTAAATTCTCAAAATAGCACTAAGATTATCAAATAGTGTTACTGAGTGTAGCACACTTCAGTACATCCCATCCCGGTCCATAGGTATTAAATCAAAACATCAAATTTTACATAAGCGAATAAATTATTTAGCTTAATTTTATAATAATTAAGCATTTAAAGTTTGTGAGGTAGATTACTTGGTTAAAGTTCTAAAGTTCATCGTAGCTTCTTGTTTTTGAGTTCTCTCTTGAAGAAGGGTTGACGATGTCCTAAGATACAGGGCTGTACAAAATAATAGATCCAATTTTTTTGGCTGGTCGTTATAATAGACCTTTTGAAGTTTTTCTATAAAATTGTGCTGCTAGTACATCTGACGTTGAATAATAGAATAATATAAGTTGAAGAATATACTGGTTAAATTTATGGTCTGTAATGACAAGCGAGGTAAATGAATAGGGAAATTAAAATTACTGCGCACAACACCATAAAGGCTAGAGTTGCCGCAATGACTCCCCAAATAAAGAATTCCGTTTCGTAATTCATCTTTATTTGAGTATTGTTGAAGAATAAATCAATTGAAGTAAGCTTTGTAGCTATAGTTTAAGGAATTAATATTTAGACTTAGTTGATCATTATGAATTTGCTTTAAGAAATAATTAATCTTGCTTTTTGTCATCATTTCAAAATAAATAACGATTTCTTTTTGTTCAAAGTCTTCAAGAAATAAAATAACTTCGCATTGAAATTCAGAATAATATAATTCGGAGATCCTGAAAACTTTATCGTTAAAAATAATCTGTTTAGAAAAGTTAACCCAAGCGGATTCAACATGATCAGAGAGTTGACAATAATCTTTAAACCATTCGATATCAACACCTCCTTCAAAATATGTGTTCATTTTGAATAATGCAGTAATTCAATTTTAATGTCAATGGGGAGAATGGAAGACCCATTAATTTTTGAAAGGAATTGACAGGAAAAACCAAATAGTACTTAAACTATAAATGGCGGATGGCGATGAATGAAAACCTGTTAAAGAAAGGTTGTAATATTTCTATATCAGTGATCACCAAAAGACTAACATATTAATTGAAATAAGTGAGCGGTTGAAAGTTTAGATTATTGATGTTAAGAATTTCTTCTGTATGAATAAGCTTTAGAATTTCAAACAAATCGTACTCAGGAACTTGATGAAAATAAACTACAATTTTATTGGAATTGTTATCTTGCAAGAATAAGATAATCTCTTGTAACTCAAATGTCCAATGAACTGACAATGGTGTATAGAATTTATTTCCAACTAAGAATGTTTTCGAAGTTTTAATAACTTGCGATTGAATAAATTCAGCGAGATCACAATATGTTTTGAAATATTTAACGTCTACTGAAAGGTTGTAAGACATTAAATAAATTCTGGAATTCGATGGAACAATTGAATGATGATAATAAACTATCGGTAAGGATAAAGAATAGATTTTATTAGAGAAGCGAGAATAAATCAAATCTGCAATCTAAAGATAAGAATGGACTCCTTGTTCACCATAAATTGCGCTAAGTGTAATCATTGAAGATTGTTTCGATGAAGATTGAAGAAATGCGGATTACTTTACTTGATGTAAGTAATGTAATAAAGGAGAGTAAGGTAATCAAAATGGCTAATATTTAGGCGTTTGAACTAACGAATAATTTTCCTCACCGCGGGAGAAAGAAGAAGAAGTAATGAAGGAAGTACTGAACATCAACAACCACAAATTTATCTATTCCATTCCGTGAGTGCTCAACGTGATGAGCGGAGGATGTGGAGTTGATGCTTCAGATTTGCGATCTCCAGTTGGAGCTCAGTAATCCGCTGTTCGAGCTGTTGAGAGCGTTGTCTTTCTGTTAGAAAGTTTTGCTGTACCTGATAAGTGAAGGTATCAAGCTGAGGAGTGAGGTTTGCAGTAATATTATCAAATGGGACTTGTATTGTTTGTCCTTGAAGGTTGTGATTAGTTAGTAGATAAGAATTTTTGTTCGACAAATAACCAATGAGATTGAATCTATTGATGTTGGGTTGCAACTGGTAGATTAAATTTGTATCGTAGTTCGGGAGTCCACTAAAACCGGGGGTTTTAGCTTGTATCTCAGCTTGATGTTGTTTTTGTAGGCGGTCTTGCAGGGGGGTAGTTGTGTAATGATGAAGATTAAGAAAGTTTGGTCGTGACGATTGAGTAGTTGTAGTGTTTGCTAAGTCGTTGGGTACCGTACTGTTTGTCTTGGGTATATTTACTTCTAGCGGTGTCGCTGGGTTGAATGTCTCTCTAATGAATTGTTTACGTGGTTGTTTCTTTGCAATTGTGTCTGCAGTTTTAGTTCTCTTCTTGGATGATGTAACCGTTGTTGATGAATTTGAACTAGTTGCTTGAGTTTGTATTGCTGAAATCTTGATAGCTGAGAGAAAAGTTGTAGATGGGGTAACGTGAGTTGAGGGTTGTACTAGTCTGTCAAGTTGTTTAACTCCAGATTGGGGTTTAGAAGTTGATTGTGTATTGTATTCGGGCCAACCACTTGAAGGTTCCTTCTGAAAGACTGGTATCAGTTCGTTAGGGATTGAAGAAAGTTCCTGAAAAATCAAGTATTCTCTACTCTTATTCTATTCTAAGAGTATATTTTTTGAAGTTATTTTGCTAGTATTATCTTTTTCTTATTTTTTTTTGTATTCTCTTTCAAAGTAAATCAGTAGTAATATTGAAGTCAGTCTGTATTATCATCATATAGTTTGATGATATTAAAGTAATAGAGGAATTAATCCTATACTGGAGACGTAGGAACGTTGTGATCGTTTCTATTTTCGTCTTTATTATTCTCATCATGTAGGTTTGGGTAACCACTTTTATTCTCAATTCTTATAGCTTGTAAGCCTGTATTCTCTGTATAAGGTGGAATTTGAATAACTCGTTCTCTAGTAATAGCATTATCAAATTTTGGAACTTGCATTGTTGGTTCTCTATTTTCATCAGTGTGATCATTTTCTGATTTAGTTGCTTGATAGATAGAAGTCAGAATTGGAACTGACACTAAATCAAATGTGGCAGCAAAGAGTGCTTTACCAAAATGAATAGATGCATCTGTAATTTTATTAATTTGCATTGCTCGAATTAAGCATAAAACTATGTCGATGAGTAGCTTAATGAATAAGAAAGCGGCAAAGAATATTCCGCATCGCTCAATTATATATTGTATTTTACCAAAGGTTTCAACAAATTGATTATTAAAGAAGTCCGGTGAAATGAATGAATCTAGATAAATAGTTCTAGAGTTATAATAATTCGTGCCTGAAATATTTGAAAATGATTCTCTGCTATCTATTAATGACTTAGTAAAGTGTTTGAGAACTCCTTTCATATTGGAGTTGAAAGTTATTGAATTCCAGAATGACATCGTTTCTTTATATGTGTAGATAGAAGCATAAATACTTGCAGTAATAACATTCGCAATTTGTTGAATAACTATATGTGGTTTAAAGAGTGCAGGTCCTCTTACTTTTGTGATTTGTGGGGTTAGTTCAACCCATGAATTATCATCGTCAACATCTAGTTGAAATAAGTTGGAATGTTTATCAGAGCACAATTGTTCTTCGGCTTCAGTGAAAGTTTGCCTAGAAATCGGATCAACGAAATGAATTTCATCTTCATAAAGAATTGGTATTCGATTATAGCACTTATTAAGAATCTGTAAGGGTGAATGAAATTCAGGACAATTATATAGCCAGGCAACATTGCCATTTGTTTTGAGAAACATAGATCTGTTTCTTGTTAAGGTATATCCAGCTAAACGCGGATTTTCATGAGAAATCATTAAAGTGTTAAGAATAGTTGAGCGCTCTAATTCACAGTCATTTCTTAATAGCTCTAGAGTAGAGGTTTGAAGTAACCGAAGATTATTAAAGTGCAAATAGTCAATTTTTGTTCCAAGATGTGCTTCGAAATCAATATTTTCATAAACTTGAGAATATGTTGTATCAACTGTTTTATTGTCACTGGAATAGAATTTATTTTTCATAATTATAGCACCAGTATCGGATTTAAATTTGTGAATGGGTTCTCCAGTGTTCATATCAAATCCGTCACGAAGACTAATGTATAGAGAATCATATGGCGTAGGATATACTATTCGTGGATGACTACATAAAGACTGTGGTTTATTATAAATTTGGAACATAAAGCTTTGTAAGTCGAAATCTGACTGAGCTGAAGTAAATTTAGGATCCTTTACTATGTAGTGTTTGTCATTAGCTTTAATCATTTGAGCGTCAAAAGTGCAAATTATAGTAAAAAGACAATTATTGGGTTCATCCCAAGTGTATGCAAATGGATCAGTAGATGTAGAATCGCAGCCTCCGGCTGATAAAGGACAAGGTAGAGGTATATTTTGCCAGTTATTAACTGTGCCATCTCTAAGGTTTACATTCAGGCTAACATTTTGCATATATGTTTCATAAGTGTAATGTGTAATCCAACCTCGGGAATTACATTCATTGTTTCCAGTTCCAACATCGCCTGAGTTAAAGTTTGAGAATAAAGATTTGTCAAAATCGAATTCTACTGATTTAGACGAAGGGGAAAGCTTTATCTTTTTTCTTTCCTTTGCAAGTTTGCATTTCTGAGCATCAAGCTTAACTGAAGTAGTAATAGTATTATGTCTGGCATCTATGCCGCTAGAGTCAAAAGAATCGCAAAACCAACGTAATTGCTGTTGGGTTGCTTTACACATAGTTGCTTCTAGTTTAACTTTATAATTTCTTTGGTAGAGAGTGACTCGTGCTTGATTAGTGCTAATTTTATCAGGGCGAATTTCGCAAGGTGCTACTTTGTTGAGAGAATACATCTGGTTTGAAATCATTTTTGAGCAATCAAAGTGGTTAACATGAAGGTTAGGAGCTGTGTTTTCATAGATACTCATCTTTTCAATTGGTCTGGCGTCAGTGAAAGACGTTAAGAGTAATAATGCAAGAAATATAATAAAGATCAAATATTTTGTATAGCAAGCAGTTATAACGCAGAGAAGTGCAAGAGGTATTATAGCAATAAGTTTAAGAAACTGAACAGAACGAATTTGGTTTCCTATGTAGGTAATAAAATATTCTACTTTTGAAAGAAACGCTTTCTTATCAGTAAGTTTCTCTTTAAAGAACTGGTCTTTAATCAGTGATAGTGGCATATGGACGTTACGTTTTGACCAAATCAATAGCTTTTCAGGAGGCTCTAGTAATTTAAGGTACGGAATTTCTTCAGGTAGACAATTATTTTTATTTACGACACATTCTATGAAGTGTGGGTGAGAATCGTTATATTCAACTAAGGATTTTAACTCTGCAATATGCTGAGCAGTTTCAGATTCAATATCAGTTGTTACAGGTAGGAACATAGTTAAGCAAAGTAATATAAAGATGAGCATTTTGTAACTTACGTTTATTACTTCGTCTATTGTTGGTGATTTCTTGATTTCTCCGTCTTCCATTTAATAAACGAAGACAGTATAAGGTGAGTCTAACAGATTTAAGTTAATATTATCCGTGAAAGTAATTTGATATTTTAGCTCGTGAACGTGAGCGGGATTATAGGGTACCCAAAATATGACAAACTTTGCGTTATTTTCTGATGTTACGAAGAATGCAACTGTTCTCTGTTGATTAGAAACAAAACACTTGTCAAGTGTTACCGTTTTATTTCCGAATTTCAATATTTTCTGTAGGAGGAATATTCTAATATACGATAGTGGGTCGAATGCAAGGGCAGTAAGAACTTGTGTTTCAGGGGAAGGTGGTAACATAGATTAAGGGTCTACAGTAAAGGGAGCTTCGATGATATCAAGGTCTATTTCGTCTCTGTTGTTCAATTGGAAATGAAAGCGTTCAATATGTTCTGGTTTGTTAGGCGTCCAACTAACAATTATTTCTAAGTTTACAAACTGGTCTTTAACGAAGAAAATAACAATGTTTTCTTTATATGAAATATATGATCGATCAATTTTTGCTGACTTGTTATTATATTTCAGAATTTTATGTGGGATGTTATAAGGACTGTAAGAAGTTGAGAAAGTTGTTCTTGAAGCTATAACCCAATAATCGTTTAGCGGAATATTCATTGATCAGTTGGTGGTTCTAAAACCAAACAAGGGACATTTAAAATGTCTAAGTCAACTAGGCTTGAAGAATGAATTTGGAGTAATAGACTGTTAAGTTGTTGAGGATTGTATTTTCCCCAGAAGACAGCAATAGGGTCTTCGTTAGAGTTAGTAGCAAAGAATACTACAGTTCTTACTTCGTTAGAAATTTGACAACTGGTTAAGGTGTTAAACTCACTATTAAATTTCAGCTTTTGATTTGCTTTAATCGAAACTTTCACAAGTGTATCAGGGTTGATAGAAAGAGAAATAAGAAAACCGTTTTGGTCGAATGAGACTTCGGTCATATATTAGGATTGATTGTCTTTACGGTGTTGGTGTTTTGTGGTGTGTTTAACTGGTGATGAAAGTGTTTAGTGTAGGTAGTGTTTGTCGGGATTTAGAAACTTTCTGAATTGTCAGTCTCTAAAGAGTTATGAACTCCTGCTATATTTAGTGACTGAGAATTGAATTGAGAATCAATATTGAACTGAGATACCTGATATATGTGTTGTGGAGATGTTTTGTGACAAGTATTTGCAGGTCACAAATTGAGATGCTTGAAAACTTTGCTAAGTTTTCTAAGTTTATCAGTTGAAAGGGGCAAAATGTGAAAGATATAATTTGGGACAGAGAGAAGAGAGAGAGAGAGAGAGAGAGAGAGAGAGAGAGAGAGAGAGAGTTAGAGCTGAATTTAAGAGCGAAAGAAGCAATTGATTTCAGAAGGTAACTGAGAAAAGTGATTTTGAATTTGGGTAAGGCTCTTAAATAGTGGTTTTCAGGGTTAAGTTACCAGAATATGTGTGCTCATTTCTGATTGGCCAATCACTAGCTGTGACTAGCGCCATATAGCATGTTGTTAAACTGTGATATGATTGAAATGTTGCGCTAATTTCTCTATTTTCAGCACAGAATTGCGTTTATTAGCAGATTTTTGGGCACAAATTATGTGTGTTTTTAACCATTCCTGTAGAATGAAAACAAACAGTGTATTACGTGTTGTCTGTCGATAGCAGCTAGGTTAAAAAATGGCATAAAATTAATTTGAATATATCTTATATTGTCATTTATTTCATGGAGTTAGGTGTTTAGTCTATAACCAATCTTAATACACGGGCGAATCGTGAAAGTTGAATTTATTCATAACTGAGATAGCAAGGTTAATGATTTTTGGGCTGAAGGTAGTTTGTGCATTAGAACGTCATGTGATATAGAAATAATTAACAAAAAGTTTGCTAATTTCTTGGGGCTACCTTTTTTTGTCTATAGCCAATCTTAATACATGGGGGAAAAATTGATTTGGTCATTACTTTATGAAAAGAGCTTAAAAAATGAGCAAACTTGGCAGTGCAATAGCTGTTTTATAGACACGTTATTTGAACCAAAGATAGGCGTGAAAAAACGATTGAGACTTTCTAGGGCTAACTTTTTTTTCTATATCAAATCTTAATACATGGGGAAAAAATAAAAAATTGTGGTTATTCTAAGACTAAGGCCTCAGATCTACCGATCGCTTAACTGAACATCGTAAGGGTGACTAGTAAGTGTATGAGACAGCGAAAAACAAGTTGTTTGTAGTTTTACTCATTTTATCTTGGTTTTTCTATGCAAAAATTATAATTTCACCAATTTCATGTCCTTGTTATGAAATTGTGACAACTTTTTGGACGAAAATGAAAATTCTACTCTGAACACATTAACTACTAATACTTTGTATGTTCTATAACGAACTTTCACTTGTCTATCGCGTAAAACCTCTAAAGGGGAACACTTTAAAGATTGTAAGGTAACGATATAGAAAGGTTTCATTTTTCCTTTAAAACTTTTGCTAACTCTCTTTCTTTTCAAAAGTCAGTTGGTATCTCAGGGTATATCTACTAATCATAGATTTTACTTTCGAAACGTTAAAGTTTGAACAGAATCGTAATTGCTAATAAAAAGAGCGAACAGAAATAAATTCAATAACTTAAACTTTTTTGGGATTTATACTACCTTATTTCTAATTTGTGTGTTGTAAACTTTTGTGAAATATTAAAGCAAGCATGCATTTGTGCAACTATGTGGTCTGAGTTGTTGAGCGAATAAATTCATCAAGTTATAGCTCTTCCTGACAAATGTGTAAGGTTTGCACTTAGGCGACATAATTCTTAAGTGCGGAATTTAAATTTGCGGTTAGTTATTTGTTCTTAAGTGATCTAATGTTTATTTTAAACATTCCTTTGGTCCTTAAGCTAGTAAGGTTAGCTCTATTTGTTGACTATGTGGGTTGCTTAAATGTGCATTTCCTGACAAATTGCAATTTAGTGTGTTTAAATAGTTTGCAAGGGACAAATTTCTGTACTTAAGGTATTCAATTTAGGTAAGGTGTTTGCTCATGGGGGAATTGTTTCTACCTAACTCTGCTTTGTGTAACACGTGTTTTCAGCGTTAGTTTGTAATAAAAGGTATGCATAATTGTTGAAAGTGTATGAGTGTTGAACATGTATAGAAGTTTATGTGTGTGTAACAGCTTGCAATGGTGATTAATTGCGTACTTTGTGTAAGATTTCTGTTGAGTGGGCTATTTGCTTTTTGCCTTAAACGTTCATACTATACAGTTGGTCTCTTACTCAAATCTTTAAACTTTCTCTGATTTCTTTAACCTTCTGATTTTTCATTTCTAACTTTCTTTCTTTAATCCTTAAACTTTTATTCTTTCTTTTTCTTAATCTTAGTTCCTTCTTTAATTTGTTTCTTCTTTATTTCCTTTTCTGTTCATTTCTTATTTCTTTTCATTTCATTCTTCTTCTTATCATGTCTTATATGCATATCAATTTTTTGGAACCCGATCACTATATGCAGGATGAACTGGATCGTGCTAAAGTTGAAATCAGCAGAAGGGGGCTTGAGCTTACTTCCACCACGGGATTTAAGAAGACGGTTAAGAGTTATTTCTATCGGAAATATATCAATCAGGAGGTCGCCGGATTGGATGCTGACGATTTTTTGTTCTTCATGTCTGAGGGCTATAATGACCTAAGGGTGATTTTGGGAGATGAAGAAGTTCACGCTCTAGACACGGTGAGTGTCTTGGAGAAACCATGGAGGCGGCGTGACATTCAGTGTGTGTCCGTTGAGACCTTAGAAGTTATCGATTTCTTCCTGGGCCTAGATGTGAGTATCTGTTGATTTATTACTCAGAATAACTGTTTGTTGTGACGAGGCCTTTAGGGGCACTTGAAGGAAGAAAAATAAATGAAGGGTTTTAAGGGAATCAAGAAAAGAAGGGGGATGTTTATGAGCCAGAGAGAAAGAAAAAAATATTTTTGATTTTAGTTCTTCCAAAAATTCTTTGTGGGGGGACAAAGTGGAATGGGTGTGGGAAGAGCAAGAGGCCTTAGCGAAGCAACTCTGGGCTCTTCACTATGCGTGGTGGGATCCGGAAGTTGGTCCCGTGCTTCAAGGAGCATATAAGATGCTGAGGGAGCTGAAACTTCCGGAGTGTGCCATCTTCAAGTGTGACACGCTCAGGAGCGCTGTGCTTAAGAACCTGCTAAAAGACTTTATGAATATGCGGGTATGATTTTAATTTGTGGAGATTTGCGCTTATATGGGGTTTGTGCGCGTGATATTTTAACTATGTAAATATATATTTTTTTATTTTTGGTGCGTGGTTACGCTTTTTAATATAAAAGTTATTAGTTGAAAAGAGATTTTGTGTCTCTATTTCTTTTTGAGTTTCTGTATCAAGTCAGAAGGAATAGGTTCACCAAAGAATGTAGGTGCTTTTCTATTACGTTGAGGTCTGTTTAATACTTCATTTGCGTCTGGTAAATTAGATATATTAGTTGATGCTGTAGGTGTAGGATTATAAGGTGATGATGTGGGGCTATTATGCGTTGCTTGGGGGAATAATTTGCGTGTAGCTTTAAATTTACTAGTATTATCAGGTGGGGTAGAAAAATTTTCTTGCTGTGGGCTATTAGGTGAATACGTATTTTGCATAGGGTAGGGGGTTGAAATGCGTGGGGGTAGAAAATTAGAAGAGCTTGTGCCTTGTATATGCGTAGTATTATCTGCTCGTGTCTGTAGCGATTCCAAGCCTGAATCTTTTGTTGGAGTAGCCTCAACGTTAAATGTTGGCTGTAGTGTAGTACTAGGATTAACAGTATATTGTGTTTCTACTAAGGGCCACTGTGAAATAGCAATATGTTGTGCGCCTCTATAAGCATTAGATTTGGATATATTTTGCTTATTATATTGCGTATAATAATCATCCGTATCGTCTGGGACTATATAGTTCTCAACTAACTCTTGTATTTTTTCTTCTTTCGGATAATAAGGTACTATATGATTTCTATGCACGGTTTTCTTCTCATTTGTTTTATCATGTTGTATTTCATATGTTTTATTAGTTAGCATTCGTTGCACAGTGTAAGGGCCTGAGCGTAGCTCTTGTAGCTTTTTAGACTTTAGTAGTCCTTTAGAGTGATTTTCTAGTAGTACTTTTCTACCTTCCGGTATAGGCTTTCCGAGTTTAAATCTATTTCTATACTTGTGCGCTTTATTCGTAGTTTGTCTACATTTAGTGTAAGTATTCGAGTATATAGTTTTAAATGTATTCTCTCGTTTTAACATTTCGTTAGATAATCTGTTTTGTAACAATTTCTCTATCTTTTTGTTATTACAAGTTTCTTCACTATGTGAGTGTGGTGGTAGATTACTACAATACTCTGACGTGCATTTCTTTTGATTATCTCGTAGTAGTCCTAACTTTAGTGATAAGGGTATTTGCGGTTTCGTTCCGAATAGTATTTCATAAGGGGTATATCCCGTACTGTAGTTTACTGCAGTATTGTGTGAAAATGCAAATTTACTAGTGTACTCGGACCAATTAGATCCACTTTTACTAATAAAATGTCTTAGGTAATTTGTCAAATGTTTATTTTGTACTTCTACTTTGCCGTTAGTCCACGGTGAATATGCAGTTCGGGGCATAGTGTAATTCCCATTTCATTTGTGTAGTGAACGAAATCATTACTAATAAAAGCACTGCCGTTATCATGTACTATTTGTTGCGGTATACCAAATGTAGTTATAAATTTCTCTAGTTGATTTACTGTTTCGAGAGCTTCAGCATTCTTGCTAGGATATACTTGTATAAATCTAGAGAAAGCGTCTACTATTACAAGACAAAATCTATTTCCTTTGCTAAGTGGTCGTAGTGGACCTTTATGATCAATATGAAGTGTATGTAGGGGTATAGCTTCTAATTGTCCCCATGGTTCTAAGGGTGCTTCGTTCAAGTCTTTGCGTGCTGACTTATTAGTTTGGCAAGTTAAGCAATCTAACATTAACATTTCAATCCATTTAAACATACCGGGCCAATAGAAATATCGCTTAACTCTATTGTAAGTTGTGCTTTCTGCTCTATGACCACTAAGTTCATGCGTATGTGCGACTTCGAATATCTTTATAAATAGCGAAAGTGGTGCACATATCCTAACGTCAAAAGAGCCGTCCTCACAAGGTTCGGAATAACAGAGTAAATCATATTGACTTTCTAAAAACAACAAGTTGAAATTATTTCTATAGGTTTTTAGTGCTTTAGATTGTTTAATAATGTAGTCCTTTTCTGGAGGTTTGCCTACTTTTAGCCAATCTCTAACTTTGTTTATCACGGAGTCGTTTACTTGTTCTTCAAGAATATTATCGGTGTCAAGATTAGCGTTTTTTGCAAAATCTGTAACTTTAGCTATTAAATCTAATGTATCTGTGTGGACATCCTTTTCTGAGATGTTTTGAAAAGCTTCTGGTTCAATAAGTTTCTTAAATTTTGTCCGTCTGATATAATCGGCTTTAGCAGATTCTAATTGTTCAATAAGTGAATTTTCAATATTTCCTTCTACTAGATCTAACCAATCTTGGTCATCATAACCTTCTCGGTCATCACTTATTTCAGCTATTTCTTCTATCTCGGAATAGTAGTGATTATCATACTCGCTAGTTAGTTCTGAAGTTAATTTCTTTATTTGATTTATTTGTGTGCCGTAGCGAAAACAATCAGAAAAACTGTGTATAGCATTACAGTGTTCATTTATGTAGTCTGGTGCATCATCTACGCTAAAGTCACCTTCATCATTTATATTAATAAGTTTCTTTCTTTCGCCTTTGACTTGAGCAATAATTGGATAACAGTCGTTAGCTGATGCGTCCTTATCGTCTTGATGCAATACAGAGTAGTTAACTTCTTTTCCGTTAATATGAAACTTTATATCTTTAGGTATTACTTTGTGCTCTAGTTGATAAAGTTTAGCATCTGCTAAAGAAACGTTTCGGCTAAGAATGTCAGGGAACGCTAAGTTTTTGCCTTCAGTGTATATAATTTGCAAGTTTTGGAACTTAGTTATTACAACTTGATACTTAAAGAAACGATGTGACATTTGTCCTCGTCGTGACCAAAGGAATAGGATTGGTCTGTGATCACAATATAGGTAAATTGGAAAAGGGGATCCAATCACATAAAATTCATATGTTTGTAATGCAGATATTATTCCGCATAGTTCTCTATGTTGAGGGGACATCTTTTGTTCAGCTTTATCAAATACTCTCGAGTTTGCTGAAATCATACGTTTTCTATCAGGAAAATCTTGTATAAGAACACAACCTGTTCCTAAATTAGATGAATCAGCATGTATATGAAAGGGATAGTCATTAGAAGGAAACGCGTTAGAAATATCGTGACAGAATCTTTGTTTAAGGTCTGTGAATACCTTTTCGTGTTCTGGTAACCACTTGAATAGTGTTGTATCTTTAGTTAAGTCATATAGAGGTTTTGCATCTATGTGAAAGTTCAAAATATAGGTGTGATAGAAACCCATCATTCCTAAAACTCTTAAAACTTCTGTTTTCGATTCTGGCGTTTTGAGGTTTCTAATATCATCTATGCGCGAAGCAATAGGCGATAGTCCGTTCTTAGATATAACATGTCCTAGAAATCTCACTTTTCGTAAGAAAAACATTGTTTTATCGGGGGCTGCTTTAAAGTTTGCTTTTCGAAGCAAAGAGTGATACTCTTTTACTATTGTGAACATTTCTTGTTTATCCTTAGCTTGTAATAAAGTATCGTCTATATATGTTATGGCTTGTTTACGTTTTATAAGGGGTCCAAATGCATAACGCATTAGTTTGCTAAAGAAACTGGGTAATGGTTTAAGACCATAAAATCCTACTTGATAGGTGTACTGTCTGCCTCCTACAATAAAACTTGTAACCTTCTGTGTATCTTCAGTTAGTGGTACTTGATTATAAGCCGATGACAAGTCACTACTTGTAAATATAGTTCCGGTTATTCTTGTCATTAGAACGTTTAGTGGTTCGAGTGGCCAACTAGAATTACTTGTATCAGTTATAGAATTTAGGTATCTAGCATCAGTGACTAGTTTTACATAATCCTTCTTAGGTAATATGATGACGGGATTGACAAACCAACTATTCATATCATCGTTCTCATTGAGTTCTCTGATTATCCCTGCTTGAATTAATTCGTCCATTAGTCTTTCTAATTTATCTCTGAGATGAACGGGTATTTTGCTTGGTCGTTGCTTTTTAAAGGTTGCGTCTTTCTTCAGGGGTAAATGGAATTTATGTTTAGTTTTCCCAATATCATACTTATGATGTGAATAGACATCATTATCTTGAAGTATTATTTCTAGCAACTCAAACAATTCATCATCAGTCAAGTCACTTTGCGTGAAATCAAAATTATCTAAGAACCTTTCTAGATACTCTATGTCTTGAACGGTGTTTCTATTTTGCTTAATTACAAAATCACTAACTGCCTTATTTATGATTCGGTTGCTTTGTAGTTTATCTCTAAACTTAGGAAACTGTTCGTTGACTTTAGGTCTACATAACTCTTTTGCTTCGGTAGAGAAGTCTGTGGCTAGTTCTATCTCATCTTCTTTGCATTTTTCTATTAACTCACTCTCAATAATTTCGAGCACCTCTTCCTGTTCTAGTGTATTGGTTTCTACTTTTTGTAGTTTATCAATATCATCTTTGCTTGTATACACATAGATAGTTATTCCTGAATTCTTAAATGTTTGTTCAATTATAGAAGATATCTCTCTCCAATCCATTCCGTCCAAACCACAAGCTATTTTTGGCATCGCTATACAGCGTAAATTTAGTCCTAGTGCATGATCTCTCATAGCAAGTAGTGTTGTTTTGATTGTATTAATTGTTGGCTTTTCATAATGATTAGCCTTAGTGATGAGACTATATACTAAGTTATTATCTGCTCTGAAAGTTATTATGTCACCTATATCACAGTTTCTACTCTTACAGTAGTCCTTTAATAAGGGTATTCTTTTGAAGATTGTGTTAGCAAAACCTTTTCTCATTTCTGCATCTGAGGATATCGTGTGCGCTATAGGCATATTAGAGTCAAATATAGATTGGGTACGAAAATCTATATATCTAATGCAAGAATTAGTTTGGATTTGCTGTCCTTCTTGTAAATTGTTTACTACTGTGTTCAGTATGAAGCAACTGTTATAGTCCTCACTTTCGTTTAGTATTGTACTTGTAAATTCGGCACAATTTTTGATATTGTATCTTTGTATAGGTTTGTCAGTTATGTCACACATAGCATAACCTATTAATCCTCTATTTATCTGTATTGGGTGATTCTTTTGATTCTCCATAAATATGGGTAGAAATTCTTCAGATTGTGGACAAAGTGTGTTCACAAAGACTAGGTCAGTTTTTGCAACGTTAATATGGGGCATGAAATATGTTCCTGGTGGAAATAAGGCTTGACTGGGGTGCTTTTGTTTGCGCAATTGTGTACTTTTCTGTTGTAGAAAGATTGGTTGAGATATGTTTAAAGCAGTCTTCTCAGTTATGTATGGGTAATCTTTCTCATTGTTAAGTGAACCGTAGCAAATTAGGTTTCTCTCAGTTTTTAATTCTACTGCGGGGATATCGAAGTGAAGTGCTTTTAAAAACAAATGACAAAAATCAATACCTATTATTTTCTGTCTCTGTTCTTTAGTAACGAATACTTTATGGGGGACTGTATATTTACCGTCAGTTTCGAAGCTAGATTGAATAGTTGTGTAGCCAAGCATTCTGATTGATGAACCGGTAAATGTCTTTGAATCACAATTTGTATTTTGTAAATGCAAATTTTGTCCAAGGTTTACTAGTGCAAGGTATGTAGGATGATTGATAATAGTGCAGGTTGATCCTGAGTCAATCATGAATTCCACTTCTAAACCACTATTATTTTTAATGTCTCCGGTGGCAAAGTGATATAAGTTGAGATAAATTCTTGACTTAGAACTACTTTCTTTAGTAGCGTTCGGAGACTTCAAAAGTTTAAAGGAAAGAAGTCTGTTATAGCATTTACGTAGTCATCGTCGCCTTCAACGAAACTTATTTGATTTGGTTGTTGCTGAATATTGTTGGGTTTTGATTGTCTTTGTTGTAGATTGTTATTTCTACTTGGTGTATAGAAGCTAGCACTTTGTTGTGGCTGTTGCTGTTGTTGTGGTGATGGTGATTGTTGTTCAAGATTTGGTTCATTATTTCTATAGGTGTTTTGCTGAGGGAAGGTTTGTTCGTATGGTTGAGTGAATTTATTGCCATAACTGCTAAACGATGTATTTTGTTGTTGATAGTTAGGCTTGCTGAACCTAGGATTATAGTTTGAGTAGCCACCTCTTGGTTGATAGCCTTGGTTTCTAGGACCATTGAATCTTGCATTGCCTCGGTTATTCTTTCTATAATCATTAGAGAACGTTATATTTGGCCTTCTTGGTTCAACTAGTTCCTTTCTCAATTTATTAACACTATCATCTATCTGTTTCTTTGTGCATCTAGAGATGGAATGACCATTGCTTCTGCAATAATCACAGAATCTAGTACTGTTAGGTCTGCCTTTTATATTAGGGTCTCTTGGCCTGGAAGTATCTATAGCATTCACTTCGTTGCTTTTGAAAAGACTGGTTAAATCGTTAATTTTGCTCTCGAGTGTTTTAAGTTTATCTATTCCAGTAGCTCCACTAGATTCTGTTGTTACAGAAAATGTTAGGTCTTTTACGACTAAGTGATCAACAAACTGTGTCCAAGTTATTGAGGGATTCTCAATAAGTTTCTCGTGCGCTTTGCGTTTTAAACCTTGTGGCCTTAGTCCTCTTATAGCAAAATCTATGTTTTTCTGACTTCGTTGTCTTTGTTGGATTTCCTTCTCCTTTCTTATATTGTCATCACCTTCAATACTTGTTGGTATCTTTTCTGGCCAACCTTTATCAACTCCACTCTTTATTCTATGAAGATAGTTCTTTATTAATTCTCCTTCTTGCCTAAATGTGTTCTCAACCTCAAGTCTAAATCTAAATTGGTCTCTACCGTCTGTGAATCTTTTTATAAATTCATCTTTCAAAGTATTCCAATCTGTAGCATCTGTGACTTCACTTTCAAACCATTCTAGTGCTGTATCAGTTAAAAGTGAGCCGAATAAGGATTGTTGCCTTTTATCATAGCTAGTTTGTGCAGCGGGTGCTGTAGGCCTAGTTCCTAGTGAAAAGAGTATTTTGTTTTCTACAGAGTTCCAAAAAGAAGTGGCATCCTGATTAGGATCATTGCCTGAAAAAGATACAAGTGAAAGATTTGGATGTGTTATGGGAGTTTCAGGTGGGGGAGTAACGGCAGGTGGAGGAGTACTACCACCAGGACTGGCCATTGTTTAAAGGACTGAAGTTATTGTATTAGAATTATTAAGAACAGAGGAATAATTTAAATCAAAATCAAAAAAGGATTTTAGTGAGAAGCTCTTTGACTAGTTAACTTATACAAGTTAATTTAATGGCTTTTCTACAATAAGTGAACAAGTTAAATTTAGGCAGGCTTTTCTGATAGTTTAAATGAACAAGTTAAATTGAGAATGCCTTTTCTATATTAAATGAACAAGTTAAATTAAGTTGCCTCACTATATTAAATGAACAAGTTAAATTGAAGTAGCCTCTCTATATTAAATGAACAAGTTAAATTGAAGTAGCCTCTCTATATTAAATGAACAAGTTAAATTGAAGTAGCCTCTCTGGGACCACCATTTATACTGCTGGTCCGTACATTAGATACTTAAACGACGGGGTTAATCGTGGGACCACATGTATAACTTGAGAGTTCAACCCCTAGTTCTACTCTTGGTATATAGTTAAGTATCAAAGAAAGTTAAATGCAAATATGAATTAATAAGTTATGTTAAACAGCATCAATTATGAACCGAGCATGAAGGGATAGAATAGTTAAGTTATTAAGAGTGAGATAGTACAAGTTAGCACAGGTTGAAATATTCTAAGTTAACTTGTAACTTAGATAGAATTTAAGAGATGTTAAATTATAACTTAGAGTAGTTAAGTTGAACTTACCTGATTTCCAAATTTGTGCTAAGTTAATATTTTATGACTAGAGAGTTCTTAGTTAAGAACAAGTCACAAAATATTCTAAGTTAGAAAAATATCTCAAGTAAGCTGAGATTGAGCAAGGGAGCAATACGGGAGTATGATTTTAAATCAGAAGTTATCAGGGACCAAAAAGTGTTGGTGGTTGAGCGTGCAAGCTCCTTTTATACTTGCGGACACGTGGTTCTCTAGTATCCTATTGGATAGAGATAACGAGTGTCGACAGTGTTACCAAGGTTAACTTGGTGTTATCTGTGTGGCGTGATAATATCACGTCATAGTATTCTCAGTTTTAGTTAGTGATCTTAAAATAGTAGCTTATTCAAAACTACTTAGTAATTTGTTCACACGACAAAATGGACTTTGTCCAAATCAAGTTTGTGCTTCACGCACTATAACGTAAATTCTCAAAATAGCACTAAGATTATCAAATAGTGTTACTGAGTGTAGCACACTTCAGTACAACGTAGAAGGTTCTTTTCAGTTTTCTCTAGACTTTTCTATGAGCACGCCGCTTAAATTTCACGTGGACGCTCAGAAATCATGAAATGTTTGACTTCTTCAAAAGTCTAGTCGGTTATTCTGCCGCAATCACTCCAGCGAGCATCCTTCTTCTTAATTGAGTGATGCAAATTTGCTCTATCGACGCTTTTTTTAAATTGATTTATCTCGAATAAATTTTTTTGTCATAAAAGTTTGAAAACTTACTATTCAATTTTATGGATGGAAATATATGTCCTGGCATACTGAAGCTCGAATAATTCTGATGAAAGTTTTTATTTAGACATAACAAATTAGATTACCAATTTCTTAGTTTTCCTATAAACTGCTCTACTTCAGTAAATTCTTCGCTAGTCTGAGTGAAGCTCAAGTGAGTCAGGTCTCGTAGAAGAGTATTAAAAACTTGGATATAAAAAGCTGTAAAAGCTCTGGAAATGTATTTTTGCGTCGTAATTCTGTTCATAGCTAGAGTTCATTTTTAAATGAGTACTTATGCACTAGCAATATCTTTTCTCAATAACGGCTGAAAAATCGCTCAGTTGTGGTCATTTCTTCTTCGTTTAATGAGACAAATTTAGACAACGCAGAGTTTTAAAAACAAAAGCTTTTCATCGTGTCCTCTTACCAATTTTTGCCCTAATTGCCACAAAATTGATAGTCAATTGTCAGAATTTTCAAGGGGCTTCAAAAGTACTCTAAACCTCTACCGTACAACTTTCAATGAACAAATTTATTGATGAAAATTACAAGAGAAAATAAAAAAAGCAGATCGATATTGAACATCTGTTATCTTATTGAAAATGTCAAATAAAGTATTTTTGCATTTCACATTTTAAAGGAGAGTTTGAGCGATTATGAACAACAATCTATTCCAATTTTGAATACATTTGTATTTATCTTTGTTGTGTAAATAGTAGTTTTACAATTGGATTACTGTTGATATTTGGATGGTTATAAAACATAAGTCAGGATAAGAGAGATCGTTAGAGCCGGGTTGTAATTTTGCACATATGAACTCGAACAAAATAATCACCAAAAGCGCCTGCGCGTCTAATTTAATTTCCGTTGCTATGTCCTTTTTTATCAGATATCTTCTATAGCGTCAGCAAAACTGTAAAATTGTTGGAAAAAACTTTTATTTTACTACCTTTGTTTTTCAACACTTGATCAAAAAACAGTTACATTTTTGGCTCTTTTCTTTCATATTGAAACAGTAAACGGTAAAGCTATTATTGATTGTACATGTAAAAAATTCAATTTAATAAGACAAAAAGACATACTTATCCAGACAGAACTTGTGTCCAGACGTTACCATTTTAATTCCAGTTATGGACTTTAAAAATTTTTTTGATGAACTGGATACTATTTTAATTTAGAAAAAGAAAACAGGCGCGACAAGTGTAAATAGCTGCGTGGCAGTTTACAGATCTTATGATAATTAACCCGCCCGCTTTAATCGCGGCTAAACTTTGAACCCTAATTTTGAGTCCCATTGGTACCCTTTTAAGTCAGGTGTGTTTGGGGGAACTTTATGCTAATTAGAAATTAGCTATCAGTATTCGAATACCGCACTCCCCATTGTTCATGCAATTAACAGCCCCGTTTGATCACCCGTTGAAGCTCGCAATTCATTCAACATTTGTGTTATAATATCCAATTTTACAGCTGTTTAGAAGGGTTCTAAAATTAAACCAAAATTGACAGCATGACAGTATTACTGCCATGTCTTGCTGTTTTGTGCTTGTTGTTTGCATTCGGGTGTTCTCTGCAAAATATGGACTGGATTCCTGCAGAATATGACAGAGATTTGCATCCTGGATATCATGATGGTAAGAAAAAGTTTAATTATTAATATGTGAACAATCTGCACACGTCATAAAAAATCCCCGGGCTCTTGGTCATAAAAAGTTATGGTAATCAAACAAGGGCATACGTCACTATTACTCCCGGTTGTCATACAGCGTATGCAGTCGAAATAATACTCAAATTAAAATTGCCTTTCAATAACTTTTTGACCATCTCGATTTAGAAAAGTGAAATAGCGTAAGCTAAAGGGGTTTAGTCGGAATCAGCTGAGAGTAATTAACTCGCTTAAATGGTTCTGGTTACTAAAAAATTGACAAATCGCTAAATCTGCCGTCCTGTTTTTTCACTCCTATTCTTCTAACCACTTATATTTTAACCCCGATTTTAATCCTGGTCTCATTTAACCCCTCAATTTTTTAACCCCTACATTGTTTCAACCCGATTTTAAGCTTCCTATAACTGGGGATAATTAGGGCTCAATCAATTTATTTAGTCTGACTAATAGAGATTGCAACCATGGTGAAATGATCGAGGATTGATTATACTTTTCACACCTCAATCATTTCAACCCGATTTTAATCTGTAAAGTCATGGTTCAAAATTGGCAGGGACATAAAGCTAACGACTCAAAATTCTGTCGTAAAC